>NW_009916955.1:21610-72151 GCF_000696875.1 Nestor notabilis
ATGGAGCTGTTGGAGCAAGTCCAGAGGAGGGCCACAAGGATGATAAGAGGGCGGGAGCACCTCCCGTATGAAGACAGGCTGAGAAAGTTGGGGCTGTTCAGCCTGGAGAAGAGAAGGCTCTGTGAAGACCTCATAGCAGCCTTCTGGTATGTGAAGGGGGCCTACAAGGATGCTGGGGAGTGACTCTTCATTAGGGACTGTAGTGGTAGGACAAGGGGTAATGGCTTCAAACTTAAACAGGGGAAGCTTAGATATAAGGAAGTTGTTTACAATGAGAGTGGTGAGGCACTGGAATAGGTTGCCCAAGGAAGTTGTGAATGCTCCATCCCTGGTGGTGTTGAAGGCCAGGTTGGACAGAGCCTTGGGCAACATGGTTTGTTGTGAGGTGTCCCTGTTCATGGCAGGGGAGTTGGAACTAGGTCCTTTCCAACCCAAACCATTCTATGATTCTATGATCAAGCTATTAACTGTGTTTCTTTGTCTTAATTCCCCAAACCTGGAAGCAATGAACAAATGCCAGTGGTAGCTCTGGTAACTCTTCTGAATGAATACATAGCCTATCCCATTTTGTCACACTTGATATTCTTAATGCATTGTGAAAACCTAAACCCGAAACATGCCTAAACTTGGAACTTTTCTATCCACTGTTGTGTTATATTAAAATGTCTTGATTTATATAACTGGCTTTATAGATTTGGAAAGAAGGAAGTAGCAAGACTTGCTCATGCTGTTCTTTTTATCTTTCTGTTGCCTGCTGATTAGGAAGCTGAAAGCTACACCTTGATGATGGGGCAAGAGGATGATGTGCAAGTAAACTGTTACATAGAAGCAAACGCATACATGTTGAAAAATGTGAGCTTTCTCTTCAAATTTAGGGCTATTAGCGGCTGCTGGAAGAATAGTTCTGTAAGCTGGCATCCTGTATTTGCATTGCATATAGCAGGAGGAGTGGGAAGGCAAGTCTCCATGCAGCACCCTTGCTGAGACGCAGTGGCAGGGTGCTTCTGTGGCTGTTGGTAGCTCCTTCCTGTTAATCTCACCCCAGCTGGTATAAACCATGGTGGGTCTGTGATATGAACTTGCTAACTAGTGCTTGGCTTAAATAAGTTAATCTTTCTTAATTAGCTGCTTTTCTGGAGAGTTGCTGTTCTAACAGTGTGTTGACTCTTCCTCCCCCCACCTCACTCCCTACCCCAAACAGAAAATTAGTCCAGGGTGTGGTGAGATATGAACCCTCAGCAAGCTTCTGGGGTAAATTTAACTGCAGGAGTTGGACAGTTCCTGTCAGCTGATGGTGTTCACTTTTTTTTTTGTTCTGAAATTGTGTCATCCATGAATGCATTTTTGTGAGCTACTGTTGCTTGACTTAATTGTGGGTTCAGGAGATCAGCTTTATGTGAACTCCTCCCTGTCTTTCCCTGGAGGACTAAATAAATAACATTTACCTGAACTTCTCGTGTACCTTTGTTTGTGTTTTCCTTTAAAGGTGAGGAAGAAGACTGAGCAGCAGATCTGTGTCCTCTTCCTCTTTAATACCATAACTAACAAAACAGATGTCAAGAGTTCGTGAGGGTACCTTTGATGTTCATGCTAGTCTCTTCTGCAGGCTGGAAAATCAACAAACAGGAATGCTGTGTGAAGTGCTTGGTAGACTGTAATTGCCCGCTTGTCACACTGTGACTTGTGAAGACTATAAAAACAATATAAGTAGCAATGGTGTTTTGTGGTTCTTTTTTGTGGCTTTTTTTTTTGTTTTGTGTTGGTTTTTTCTTTTGGGTAATATGCTTTCCACCTTCAGTTATGAGCTTTGCAGCTTCCTGTCTAGTATGAGCTGAAGAGACTTTTAGCAGTAGCTCAGTGTCAGAGAGGCAGTGTGTAGCTACAGTGTAGAATTCATTATGCTGTAAACTGATAGTGGTATGATTCAGCTGACAGTTTTTGAGCTTGCTGGCATGGGCCTTTCACAACATAAGACACTTTGTTAATTTAATAGCGTGCTAGGTGATTGCTATGCTTTCAAACAGGCTGATGATGAGATCTTGAGTTTTGTGATGCTTGGTTTGGGTTGACTGCACTAGCCTGTATTTCCTGTGGGTACTAGGGCAGGTGCTGTAATAATATACATAATTGTGCTCCTCTTTCTGACCAAGCATATTCTTGAAATGTCACTCCAAGTGTAATAATGAAGAGTTACTAACAATATTCTATTTTGCTTCTGCAGCTTGATTTTTCTTTCTGAAATGAGTTCCTTGGAAGCCAGTGGGAAGTTGGGGGGGACTTCTTAAAGAATGTTGCATATAGTTGCTGGGTGTGGTGTGGTTTTGGTGAGGGTTTTTTTGTGGGTGGTTTTTTTTTTTTGTTGTTTTGTTGGAGTTGTTTTTTGTAGTTGTTGAGACCGATCTGCTCACCCTTCCCTGGACCTTCTCAATATTTTCATGGGAGCTTGGGAAACAACTGCTGATAAGTTACTTTCAGGACATTGAAAAGTATTGTTCAAAAGGGTAGTTTATTCTGTTTCCTCTGCTTTCCACTGCAGTGAAGCTGGCCTGATCTGTGTGTTAAGAAGCCAATTACTCTAAGACTGGAGCTCTCTTATGGGCTATGGACAAGCACAGTGGAAACTTGCCTAGAATTTGGTCAGTTTTTGGACTGGAATAATAGGCTTTGGTTTGGTGTGACTTGCTGTTATCAATGCTTTGCCTAGAATTTGGTAGGCTATGCAGGTAGTTGGCTAGTTAGAATACACTTGCATTGAGAATATTTTTTTGGTATTGAAACAACATGTATTTTCATGCTGTAAGTAAAGCCCTTGCTGATCTTGCCTTTGTTCCTAAAAAGCAGTGTACTTCAGAGGTGCCTGTGGAAAAGCAGAGATTATTTAGTTTTGAGCAGTTACTGAAAAACTAGTCGTATACTCCAAAATATAATGAGTTGTGGATTCTTTGCTCCATTGAATGAAATATGACTGGTGTGACCTAGTTTATTTGCATATTTAACATACTGGATACTTTTTGTATTTTTATTGCTTGTTTCCTAGGAAACAAATACCCTGGTATAGTAGAGAACAGCTATTGTATAGAGACTGAAGTCTGTCTGAAGCATTGTTCTTTTGTAGGTGGAAGGCTTCAAAGGGGAAAGAGCTGGAGTTTTCAAAAATATCTTTGTTAACCAAAATAGCACAAGTGTGTGTTTCACACTGCTGTGCAACTCCTCAATATATTTGTTTTCCTCAGTAGGAGTATCTGTGGTGTAATGGCTTATCTAGTGAAACTACTATATGTGTTCCCATTCAAGGCATGCTAAAAGAAACTGAATGAGTAACTAATAAATGTTTGTATCTATCATCTCTGAGCACCATGCAGATGCATATTTGTGAAACTATTTTATTTTGAATTATCTGGAATGGAAACAATAATGCAGATCTTGAGGTTACAGTGAACTTCAGGGAATGGTATTTATGTTAGCGGAGTAAGTCAAGAGAGGTAAGAAGCCTTTTTTTAAATGTAAAAATTGCCTTCAGTTTGTCATGCCGCTGTTTTTGTCTGTTTTTTTTTTTTTTTGATGTTTTAGCCTAATGTTTATTGTTGCAACATTAAAAGAAATAGGTGTAATTGTTGCAATGTTCATTTTGAAGTTGAGATCATGAGGAATGGTTTTGGGATTGTTAATGCTGAAATCTTACCAAGTGGTGAAAGAAAACTTGACAGAAACTGGCTCACTGGTTGACCTTGCTGGTTAACTGATGAGAATGGTGGGGGGAGTGATGTTGAGACTTGGGAATACTGTGCAGTTTTTAGGAGAAAGAATAAGGGGTATCTGTGAGCTTTTGGTAGTGTGTGACAAGTAGGGATGACTTCTTGGCTTTGGAAGTGCTGTGCAGTTCCCTTTTGGTCTTTCTACGCTGGCTTCAAGAACTGTCATGGAGGGACCAATGATCAATGGTACAGGTAACTTAAGGTGTACCTCCTGTAATTCTGTGACTTATTCTGAACTGCTTGAACTGAGCCTGTAGCATGGAGTGTCAATCTCTTGAGTACATACATTAGTGACACCCAAGTTGTGTGCTTCAAGCCATGTGGTTTCTATGGTGCTGGGGCTGTGGCTTGCTGTGGGTGGGTGATCCTGCCCCCATGTGCATGCAGGTGCTTAAGGAGATAAATAGCTTGTTTGTGTTTTCACAATTTGATGGTTCATTTCTTGAAGTTGTTTCAAGTCTTGGTATCTGTTCTGTTTGTGTTCTCTTAGACTGGGAAGGGAATAGTGACAGAATGAGACAAATCCATGTAGCTTCATGATTCCCTGCCAGAGCTTTATTTCACACCACTTTATTCAGCCCCTTCCTGAGGGAAGGACAGGTAGCTAACAGTAGCAGTGTATGATCATGAGCCTTCTACAAAGGTTAGCAGAATAAGTGGATGTGCTAGGGAATAGAGCTTAGTTTGTTACTGTTTTGGAGTTTGGAATCTATCAGAGCTAATCCTTTGTCCATATTTGCCAGTAGTATAGATATAATGTATGCTTACAGCCTTCCCTAAGGGTTATAACTATCAAAAGGCTAAACACCTTTTGATAATAAACTGCAGTGCAGACTCTTGCTAAAGTGTGTGTTGTTTGGTGGTGGTGTTGGTTTGTTTTCCTTTTAATAAATTGAAGTTTTGAAAGTAAGAGTGTGCCTTCAGTGCAAGAACTGGGGGCAAAGGGAGAGTGAAGTAGAGTGAAAACCTTGTCACATAACATCTCCAGCAGTCTAGAAGCTTATCCATCTGTCAGTGGCAAGGCCTTCTAGATCATAAAGCTGTTAATCTGTGATGCTTGGCTGCTGCTGAAGGGTGGAGAGAGTTCTTTTGAGGTCTGTCAAGAGCAGGAGTTGCTCTTTTGTGGCTGCTGTTTCAGCTATTACGGTTATTACAGGTGTGCAAAGTATGAAGGTGGCGCAGAGCTTTTGGTCTAGCTCTGAGCAAGTATAGTCACAGATCTATGAAAATTCACTGTTGCAATGACAAATGACATGCATCTATGATCATGTGTGACCTGGTGAAGTTCAGACCACTACTGTATGTCATTTGGGACGCTTTTATACATCCCTAACTATTATTCACAAATGATTCCTGATTAGTGTTGGGGAAGTGGCAGTACAATCATCTTCATCATACCTTCCAACGCCAAGGTATCCAAGGCAATCGTAGAATAATTTAGGTGGGAGAAGACCTTTAAGATCATTGAGTCTAACTGTAAGTCTGATGCTGCCAAGTCCACCACTAAACTGTGTCCCAAAGTGCTGCATCTACACAATCCTTTCTGGTGGATTCCTGGGACAGTATAGTTTACGAAGGAAAGGAAATAATGATTTTTCTTAAGAAAAACAGACTTAAAAGTAGCAAACAACTTAAGATTTCAACACAGAACATAAACCCCTAGTTCTCACACAGTTAAGACACCTAGAGTAGCCTTTTCAGCAATAAGAACTGGGGAGAGGGAGAGAAAAGTAGATCTGTCGTAGATCTCTTGAACTAGTAAAATATCTAGATTACATGGCCCATACCAGTTGGCCGTCAACTGTCCTTTTGCATAATAAACAATTGGCATGTGAATGAACAAACCATTCTTGAGAAGCTGCTGGTTAGCTTGCTGCTTGCCCACTGACTGGGCGGGAGAGTACTGGGGAGAACTTTGTGCCTTGACTATTCAGTTATTAGTACCCATGGATGCATAAACTCTAATACTGCACAAATGGAAAGGCCAAGCATCTTGCAGGGGGGATCTTCCTTGCTATTCCACTGGTATTAAGGTAAAGCCTGTGAACAGTGACTGTGGCAAGTTCTGTAGCATACCATGTCAATGAGTCCTTCTGCCATAGGTACGTTAGTCAACACTGTTACAAGTGCTCCCCAACCCAGTGCTTGGGGAGGTCACTTTCTCCTGGTCACTTCTTGAGAGAAGGTAGGAGGAGATTGTGATGATCAGGTGACAATTGCAAATAGGGCTCTAACTTCTGTCTCAGCATTAAGCATTCCTATCTGTTGGATCTTTAATACTTTCTTTCACATACTTAGTGTGTTTTTTCTTAATAGTATGTGATATGCATATCTATTGCTGCTCTCAGAGCATTTGTATGCAAGCATAAAACCTCTGAAGTGTAGTGTATTTGAGGTGCTTGTGTAAAGCAGTGGTTGATGGTGTGCATGAATGCAAAGTAAAGGCACTCTGCTGTAGAACAACCAACTTTGTCACTTAGGGCAAGATCTCAACTGTTGTAGAAGATGCATGTGGAACTGTTTCTAAGAGTTCATTACATAACTAGAGCATCTGGTTACTGTTACTAGAATCAACACTGATAATAAAAGCCAAAAACCTGTAGAGTTGTCCTTGTATGTTATCGTCATCCTAGGTGTTCCACAGTGCAGTATAAATCTCAGCAGCATTCATGCAGCATTAGGATATTCCACTCTTACATGGAAGTTACAATTGAATTTAGTTTTACTGTGCTTGTCATCATGTATTTAATGACATGAACATAGGAAATTTTGTCAATTCTTTCTTTTCTTTAAGTTCAGCTTTGAAGATTTGGGCTACATCTCTGGTTAGGAAGGGGCAGATGTGTATACAAAGAAGCAGTCACTCCAAATGTCATTCCACCTGGATGGTTGTATTGCAGGATGATTTCCCCTTCGCTCCCCCTTCTGTTTGTTACCAACTGTAGCTTGTTGAGGAGAACCAAAAGAGTCAGGCTTTTTCCATGAGCTGTATTCCTTGCGTACATCCATAGGGACCATGAAGAAGCCAATTGGACACTTAAAGTGTGGAAAATGGTGGTGTAGCATAGTCACAGGGAGTTTCTGAAATCTGTTAAGATTTCTTACTGCTAAAATTAGCTTTTCTCTAAGGTTTTGGAAATGAGGTGCTATGAGGAAATGAAACTGGTGGCCAGCTAAGAAAGCAGCATCAAGCAGTGATTGCTGCTGTCCCACATTGATGTAAACTGGCATTGATGGGATGGGAGTGTATTCTTGCAACACCTCTAGTGTTGGTGGGGTCCCATGGCATGGAGTGAATTGTGTGTGGCAGTGCTTACTGGATAAGATTGCGTGCCTCACTGGGGTTCCCTGTACGGTGTTGAAGGGCTTTGAGACATGGTGATGGTATGTAAGCAGAAAATAAGGACTTCTCAGGTGTTCTGGTTCTGTTTTCTTTATCACTGATGACTGTGATCTGTTGATCAAAACTTCAGTTGTGCTAAATGCTGTGTGTGCAAAATAAATGCTTGTGTTGCATCTGGATTATTGTCAAGTATGTTCTAGTCCCTGCAGAATGGATCCACAAGACAGCAATGTATTGTGAATGACATGTCTGATGCTTTAATTCAAATTACTTCTTTATTAGGAAGTTCTAAATCTTCATATAGGGATAGTGTTTCTTTTCCTGTGCTTCCAGTTACATTCAGTAACTCTTTGCAGAGCAAAATAAGAAAACCTGTTCCTTTTAATGATGCTTAGTTTGCTTTGAGCATCCTTACTTTTTGAAAAATTTCAGTGACTTTCAGCTGTGTGTAATATGTAACATATACAGGGTGTGGTTTTTGGGTGTGGGGTTTTTTTGTTTGTTTGGTTTTTTTTTCCTTTAAAAACCTGAATAATTCATAGTTCCAGTTCAGAGAACAGCTAAAGAAAGAGTAGTGCTAGTGCCTTGGGGAAGAAGCAGCCTCTGTCCCATGGTGGAACAGGAATGAGCAATGGAAGGAAGATCTGAAGCTTAAGATCTGTAGCTGATGGAAAAATTATTTGCATAACCACAGACTGAACCCTGTCCAGAGAGGATGTTAGTATGTGCATGTGTATGACCTTTGAAAGGAAAATCAGGATCAAGTGTAAGAGAATGTAGTGGAGCTGCTCTGTGCTGTCACAGTTTTTTACTTGCTAGCTAAATGCAATGGTGCAGTGAATTTGAAGTGGTAGGAAATTAAAAAGGCTTCTTTTGCATGCAGATGTAGTAATTGGTGGATGTTTGACAAGTTCATTGAAGACTGTGATTTTTAATGGGAGTACCAAATCTTTTTTGCTTTAGTTGCTTTTTAGCTACCAGTAGTTCCTGCTTTTCCTCAGCTGTTTTTCTTCATTTAATGCAAGTTGCTTGCTGCAGAACTGCATAATCCTTTTTTCTCTCAAGTAAATTGCTGTATGAGAGTGTAATTACACAATAAACTTTAATTTTGTTGCTTGCTTCATTTCAGTAAATCAGCAGTTTTTCATAACAATGCTGAAGTGCAGGCATTTACAGGCTTTCCAGCCTGCTTTGAGTTTTTTTTTTTTTCGTTCCCAAATGTGACCTGTATTTTTACTTTATACTTTAGAAATGGGATTGAATGATCTGCACAGTAATGTGTGCTTTGGGTTATTCTGACCTAAAATTCCTGTGGAATTTTTTTGGTGTTGCATTACTACTTGATTTTTCTTTCGCTTGCACAGCAACTAATGCATGAATGGGATAGGAGGACCTTCCTGCCCTATCTCTATGCAAGATTATCCTTAGCAGTGTTGCAGGGAAGAGAAAATTGGTTTTTTGAACTTACTGTACCCATACTGTGTTTATCTGGCACAATTTTTGACAGCTAAATATGGCAAAGTGGTGTCATGGTTTAAACCCAGATGGTAACTCAGCACCATGCAGCAGCTTGCTCACTCTCCACCTTCCTCACTCCGCTCCCAGTGGGGCGGAGATGAGAACTGAAAGAATGTAAATCCCACAGGTTGAGATAAGAACAGTCCAGTAACTAAGGTATAATATTATACTACTACTAATAATAAGGGAAATAACAAGGGGAGAGAATATAAAACCGAAAGGGGAAAGGAAAAAACCAGTAAACTTAAGTGATGCACAATAGTTGCTCACTATCTGCTGATCGATGCCCAGCCTGACCTGAGCAGTGATCTGGGTCTTCCAGGTGACTCCCCCTCCCTTTATATATTGGGCATGATGTGATGTGGTGTGGAATACCCCTTTGGCTAGTTTAGGTCAGGTGTCCTGCCTCTGCTTCCTCCCTGCTTTTTGTGCCCCTCCTCACTGGCAAAGCATGAGAGACTGCTAGTAGCTTGGAAGATTAATGCTGGTTCTTGAGCAGTACCAATCTCAGTTTATCTCATCACCTGTTCTGGTAAAGTATGTAGTGCATGAATTAAATGCATGAGGAGAATAGGTAGCTGGTGTGCAGCTGTTTCACTTCTATTAGCTTTTTGAATGGGACAGGGGCACCCAAACTTACTGATGATGATGTATGATCTTTGTGTTCTGCTTGTACTTTGAGTGTAGGGGGGTTGATGTTTGTCTGTGCTCATACATGAGTCACTCCCAGTGCTTCCTTGATTAGCTTCAAACACTGCATTCCTACCCTGTTCCTAGGGATGTGCTCTGTGTTTGGAGTTAGATTGACCCTGTGCTTTTGAAGAAGTAGATGGACATAATCTCATTGCAAAGGTTATTTTGTTGCTAGTTCATCCATGATCACCCTGAGTTCCTTTTCAGATATGGTTAGGTGTACCTTTCTTTACCTGCAAAGCTTTCCTGTCACTCTTGCTAGCCATTCTGAGCTGATCATGCTTTCTGCAGACCTCAAGGAAAGAAGCAACACTGCTGGGAAGAGTGATGTGGTGGAACTTGTTTTTCACATAGAAGAGCAGCAGAGCTACCTGCATGTGAGAAGGCCATTACTCTTGCTTCTAGATTGATGGGTTCTTTTACTCAGCTGGAGTGAGACCTTGTCTTAATATTTTCTCAAAGTTGTATTTTTGAGTCTGCTAGAAGTTACTTTTTTGTGGGAGATGTACTGGCACATTGAAGCCATTTTACATGACAGCATAATAGTAAATTTAGGTGAATGCTTTTAAAATGTTTCACAAGAGCTGAGATTCAATGCTGTAATTTTTTTCTTGGGTTGTGTTTCAAAGAAATTGCTTTCCACCTTCTTTGAATAATCTGTACAGAAGCAAAGCAGTTAGAAGATCAACAAACAGGTGCTGATCAAAATGCATTTATAGCAGCAAGTCATAAAGAAATAATCTTTTTCTAACAATAGATTTGTTGCTGAATCTAAGTATTGTTACCCGGTATTCATTTATTTGTGATGATTTATTCATACAATTGGAAATACTGCTGTGCTCCACTCCTGTGCTTATTGATCAAGTTGGAGTGTACGTATCAGCACTGAAGATTGAGCTTTTAATACAAAGATCATACATCATCCATTTCCTTATCTCCATGAGGGGAGCTTCCTGAAGCTAGCAGTCCCCAGGCTGCTCTGCTACTGCTTTGCTATACCACAATGACTGTGGCTGGGGAGAGGTAGCAGCAGTAGTAGGCAGGGGAATAGGCTTTCCTGAATTCCCCTTTTCACGCAACAGTTTTCTGTTTCACAGGCTTTGCTTTATGGGAGTTCAGTGTGATAGTAACAGAGAATGAAACCTATAAAGCATGTGATTTGAAAAACTGAAGTTCATCAGGTTTATCATGATAATTCATTAATCGAGAAACTTTTTCAAATGGATTTATGCTGCACACTATACCCTAAGAAAAGGTGGCTGTTGCTCTGGCTGGTGTGTCTACTGCTGTGGATCTTAATTCAGCTGGTAACCAAAGGGGAGGTTAACTTAAAGTATCTTAGAAGTGATTCACCTTCAGAAAGGGATTAACATGGGAAAATTTAACATTGATAGCAAATGTGTTTGCAAAAAGTGTCTCAGTTGGCAGGTGATACTGATTCTGGTGGTTTGGGGATGGTGGTTGCTTTTGTTTGGTTGGGGTTTTTTTTTTTTTTTTTTGTCCTTGTAAGTGGGCAGCTCACTTGTAAGTGGGATTATTTTAGCCCTTTGGGTTACAGCATTGTAAAGTATTGTGAACATCTAGTTTGCTGGGTGCACTAGATGTACAGCTGTTCCCACTGCTCCTCTCCCTCCTCCCAGTACTGTTGACAGAACCACAGACATTTAAAATATAATCAGTTTAGATGATGAAAACCTACCTGGTTCCTTTGCTGTTGGGTATTGAAGAGCTGTAAACAGGGGATGCTGAAGGTTGGAGAGGATTTGCAAAAATTCTTCCCCAACTCCCTTCTTCATCTTTACTTACTATTGGAGTGGTGAAATGCAAACAATTACAAGCTAATTTGGATGTGAAGATAAAATTGATGGAGATTTGCCAAAGCATCTCTTAAGAGAGAGATTTCTGGTTAGCAGACTGGTCCCTTCTATGCTGCCTTGTGCCATAAAGTAAAGGGTCTCTTGAGGCTACCAAGTGTCCCAGTGCCTAGCTCAAACTGAATTAATTAGGCTGATGTCTGGGGATTGCCATGAAGGAACACATCTCCACAGTTTGGAGAGGGGAGGATAACATTGCCACTCTGTGGGTCCCTTTGCCACCCAGCTCTTTATTTGATACAGCAAGATTTGCTGGACTGCAGCAGGAAAGGTGAGGTGAGCACTGTCTTATGCCACCTGGTGCCAATAACGGAAACAGAAGTGGTTTGAGTTGATCGGTGTTGGATGGAAAGCATTATAGGTAGCCCGAGAGTGCCTTGCTCACCCACCCACTGCAGGCTTGATGCCCAGGCAGCTGCTGCTCCATCCTTGGGTTGTGCACTTGTAATTTCCTTTTGTTCCTGCAGAACAAAACCAGGCAGTTGTCACACATACTGTGCCCTTCCTTCTCAGCTGAATGCAATGCTAATAAAAAGTACTTATTAATCATGTATGTGGCTACACAAAGTGATAGCTGTGTAGTTCTTGGAATTGAACCTGGTGGCTCGTGAAGATAACTTTCCTCAGTACTGGTTAACATGTGGCTCTATGTAAGACACGTTTCATAACCCTTGCCTAAAAGGGTTCAGTGGTGGGATCAAGTTACTGTTGTTTATTCTCACATAATTTTGGTGCATTGCATTGCACATTTTTGTTTAAAGGCTTCTAGCCAATTTTCTGTATGAGGCTTAAATTTGGAGGACTTATCAGTTCTAACATGTTAATGGTTCAAGTATAGTGTCCAATCAACAGTTTATTCAATTTTAGTTAAGAATATTTTATATCTGGCAGTTCTTGAATTGCCAGTAATCACTTAAAAATGGTCATTCAGCTTTTTTTAATGAAATCTTATTACTTTGGTTGAAAATCTCTGAGGTTATTGCTCCTTCTGTAAGCACATGGAAAAAGGGACAGCTCTCTTCAGCTAGTTGTGTTGTAACTGTCCTAGTGGCTGTGACAAATTGTTTCAACTCTCCTGCACTTGTGGGGGAAAAAAAAAGAAATGTAAACGTAGACTTGATGCAAAGGTCTGGCTTTATTTGATAAAATGTAGTTTGTTTTGAACTTTCACTTGTCAGCAGCATTGTTAGCTTGACATCTTGTTGCATAGTCTGTTTCTGAGGGCTCTTAAGTTGAAAACTACATGCAGGTATAGCTAAAGGATTCTGTTTTGTACATAGTCTTGCTTCTGGAGAGTTTAGACAGCTCTTCTAAGCAGTTCCTTGATTCAACCACTAGTATTTGTGACTACTTGAAACTAGCTTTTGGTTGTGTGGGTTTTGACAGTAATCTTGGTTTTTGCTGACCTGCTGGCAAGAATACAGTAGAAGGTGCTAAATGTTACCCTCTCCTCCTTCCTCTCTAATAATTCTGAAAACATTTGGCCCACATCTGCAGTATTTGTTGGGAGCTGCAATATTTACTGGGAGGAAAATGAATATATACCTTTGACTATGAGTGGTGTTGGGAGTTCTCATTAGTAGCACATTGCCCAAAAGAATGGAATAGGAACCTGCCACAAAGGATCTTTTTTGCATAGACAGGGGCTTGGAGCAAAGTTCTGAGTTGTCGTCTTCCAGAACTTGCAAAGGGCAGGGGGTGTGTGTGTGCATGTAGAGCTAAGAGTAACCAAAGGAAAGCTGCAGCAAAGCAATGGGATTTAGTCAGCAAGAGGTCTACACCCTTGAGTTACTAGTTGAATATGGGAGGAAGTGGCATGGCTTTCAAAAAAACCTGCTAGCAGAACACTACTTGATATTTGGCTCTGACACATTCCCAGTGATATGAATAGACTTCTTATGTTGCAGCACGTAAGCAGGATGAGAATGTGAATCTACTACAGCAGTTGGTGAAAACAACATGTTTAATTTGATGAAGACTTAGACAGATGGTGACCCATGGGATAATTATATAACAGCCAGAATTCTCTTAACAAATCTTTTTATAATAGCTGTGATAATTACTCATAAGTAGCCAGTCATTTAAGTCTTTTTCTATTTCAAAAGTAGTACAGGGATATAGTTTAGCCTCACACAAACTCTAAGGTGAATTTGTTCTTTAGTTTTTCTTTTTTCACTTGTCATCTTTTGGTCTTCCCTTTCTCTCCACAAAAATCCCAACTGAGACCATGCTTCTGTCCAATCAAGAGAAACATGTCTCCTCTCCCTTGCCTCTGCCTCTTTCAGGGTTATTTTCTTTGCCTCCATGGACTCCGCGTTTTACTCCTCCCAGTCTCTGTCTGCTGGGTTTAACATTCCTGTAAGAAATTGGTTACTGCATGTTGCCCTGTAGTTTGCTTTGGAGGAATGGAGTACAGAATTAAGATCTGTTTTCTGGGAACTGCTGGCTTCCATCCAAGACTTTATCCCCATTTCTTTGGCTGTTATCTTGGCTGTTCCTTGCATGACTCCTGAGTGGACTGGAAAGTTGTGCAGATTACTGGAAGAAAGTCTTTAGGACTGGGAATACGATGGACAACTGCTTCTGAGGCATCTGTGAGCAGCCTTTGAGCTACTGGTGGCCCCAGTTGATCTGACATCAAGATAAAGTGCCTGCCAGCAAGGACAGTTGCCTTTTGTTGCAGATTTTCAGGAATGGATTTAATCATCAATATCCTTTCTTCCCTATCTAAGTCTAAGCTTTTTGGTATCTGTTAACTCATAACCCATCTGCTTTCTGTGTCCAAAAGGCAGTTTGCCAGCTCTATACAAGCCACAAGTTGCTCCTTGACTGGCATCATCCTAGGGGGAAGGAACAGAGAGAAGCTTTTTCTAGCTTGTTACTTGTATCATGTTCATGGTGACTTCTGCAATTTCTGTTGAAGGTAATATGCAGGACAGGGATTCAGCTACAGGGGTGTTAAGTAGGTTGGGCAGGATTAAGGAGATACTAAAAGTGAGGAGGGACAGAATTCTGCTAATACGTGTTTCAAGTGATGCTGACCAAAAATAGAAGCATATATTGAGCACTGGCCAATTTGTTTGCAAAGTGTGCTGCTTTTTTAAAGGCTTCTTTGTGTGAAACTCTATTCCTTTGCTTCCCCAAAGGAAGCATTGATAGCTTCCTTGCTAGCCATGGACCTATACCAATCAAAACAGATTAGGATTTGAAAAAGTTATTATAGGAAATACAGCAGCAAAAGTACTTCAGTAAATGCCACTACAGTTTCTCAGCTGGAGAAGTACTAATATTGAGTTCCTCTGGGATACCACACTTTATTTTCAGTGGTAGATGAGTCAGTCTGGCCCTTGACAATTTTACTTAAGTTACAGGGAAGTTCCTCATAGCAAGAGCAGCTTGGGACTGCAAAGCAGTTGAGGGAGCTTGTGTTAGCCACGTCATTACTCTGAGTGTCTCTCATGTGACCCTATGCACAGAGTAACTTTCTTTCATGCTGTTTTACAACAGTGTGAACCCTAAACAAATCCTCTTGAGCAGTCAGCTGGAAGCTGATCAAAGGCTTCTGCTTGCCGGGGTTGTATCTGTCCAGGCAAGGATCCTGGAAACTCTGCATCCACCTGTGAAAGCACAGATGGGGAATGTATTCTAGGGTTTTCAGGAAGGGAGGGAGGGGAGAAGAGGCTTGTTGATAACTTTTATAGGTTACCATATTAAACTATTTCAATAATAGTAAATTAAGGAAAACTTCCATTTTTAAGGTTAACCAACTTACTGAGAATTTATTAGTTAAGAAATGCCAGTTTGTTAAAGTTTACCAAGAAAGTGCCTTAATTTTTACTTTTTATTTAATTTTAGGGAAAAGCATTACCCTGAATTCCTTGTTATTCCAATATAGAATTGTTTGCTTGACTGGTAATGTGGTTAATTTCCTTGCTCTGTCTGCAGAAGAGATTTAGATCAGATTTAGCCCCTGGCTCAGGCAAACTTGAGAAACAGAACAGGATCTCTAGCATCCTAAGCAAGTTTCCAAGCAGCTAAGTTCTTGATTACTCTGTGGTGATAACTGTCATGATTAACCATGAAAGAAATCTTTTGATTACTTGAGTTGGATGAGAAACCTTTTTTTTTTTTTTTTTTTTTTTAAGTTGCAGGGTAGTAAAATGTGTCGCCTTCCATGTCTAATGTGGTGGGATTTTGTTTTGTTGGTTTTTTTTCTTTAAAACTCTAAAATGTTCTTTCACATTATCCATTTGAGTTTCTTAGCTCATTTCTAAACTGTCTTTTTGCATGTAAACCTGAGTCTTAACTGTAGAGTCATTCTTAATCAGCAATGTCAGCAGACTGTCTTTGCTTACCTGTGCAAGACAGTGTAGCTGCTTTTAATGCAGTTGACCAGTGAATTACCCTTGAAGCCCTCCAAATGCTAGTTTGTATAGAGCTCATTCTTGATTCAGAGGTCCTGACCATAAAATTATAGCTTACTGTGATGGGTCTCAGCTTCTCTGTTAATCAATCTCCAACTTTTCTTGCCCCTAGTGCCTCATACGGTTTGTCACCTTACTTGGTTTTATGTGCATCTACTAAAAGCAATGTGACTGATAGTGGGTGTTTAATATACATACTCAAGGATTAAAAACTGTATTATGTGGAAGGGCAGTGAGTTTTCCATCTCAGACCTAAATGATTTTGTATGCCATTTTTTCCTATTTTTTAGTATTTTTTTCTTTCCCTCCCCAGTTTGTCAGGACTGATAGGTTTTTATTGAACATCTGTTCAATAGTATGCCAAGATCATCAAAATCAGTATTTCTAAACCAGTGGTATAAATAACTACATTCCCTTCATAATGGAGAGCTGCTTCTGATCTTTTCTTCATGTCCTACTTCATTTCAGCCTATTAAAGTGACTCCAGTGTTCTCAGTCTTGTCCTTTTGTGTGGAGATCTGGCTCATGCTTGGGCAAATGAGTACAGAAATCTTGCATTAAGATGTCATAGCTTGTTGTTGAAGTGGTTTTCTTTTTTCTTTTTTTCTTTTTCTCCTGTTGGTACACATCTTACATGAAGTTCAGGTAGGAATGAGATGTGTTTTGTTCTGTATTTGATCACTTGGTCATTCTGTAACTTGCTTAAGTGCTGTTTGCATATAAATCAAATTTTAAAGCCACATAGTTTATATTTGTGAGACCACATTACATGCTTCTTGACCTGTTTGTTTTTTGGGAACTGTTGGAACACTTGTTTGTTTTGTTTTTTTTTATCCTAAAGAATTCCTAAATTATTGTTGCATTTTTGCCTGTTCAGTGTCATGTGTTGTAATTTGTATTATTTGCTTGGAGAGAGACCTGTGGCTGGGAGTAGGATGTCTCTGATCAGCAGAAATCATTGTTACTCTTCTGAGTCAGTTTACAGACCTTGCTTGTAAGACCTGGGAATGCAGTAGGATCACTAGAGATTCAGCAACCAGAAACCTCTTCCCAGAGCTTTTATGCACAAGCTCTGTATTGTTATAGCTTTTGAGCTAATGACCTTTTAACACAAAATGAAAACTGCATATCTTCCTTTGTTGCTTAATATTACACATGCTGATTGTGTGCTTACTTAGTTATCATGCATGTCCCATAAAGAGTTTTGTGATGCTGAGACAGGCATAACTTGTGCTATACAATTGTCAGCATATCTTAAGAAGGACAAACAAGTTCATGAGAGGGTTCATCTCCTAGGCATAACAAGATTGCTCTTTTTTATCAGTTAATAAAACCATAAGCTCCCTAGAAAGATGGAGTGATAAAATACAGTCACAACAAGGTGATTTCTGATATTGCCACTGCAAGCCTCAAAAAACACCAAGGCTCCAAGATATGAGGCTGGATTTTTAGTCATAACTTAAGCTAATATTGTGAGAATTTTGGACTAAGAATTTTTCTTTGCCTATGCAAACTAATGAGCCAAGAAAAATGGAGAATCCAGAGTAATGAATAACAAGTTAGCTAGAGCTGACAATGAGTAGCTCAAACACTGTGGAAAAACATAATTATTACAAGGTCCATAAAACACCTTCAAGAGCTGATGCATATTCATTGAGGGCGTGGGAGATGGGGTGAGAGATGGCAAAATGATTACAATGACAGCTTGTCAGTTGGTTTATAGTAGCTTCAGTTATGACTTATTTTCACAAGATTTTTTTTCCACTTTTGCCTTTCTAGCATTTTAACCCTATCTTTTAACTTGTCACTTGAAACTCAGAAACATGCAAAAAATTTTGAAGCCAATTCAACTTTTCTTATTCTTTGTTGATACTTGATAACAGAAAAGTGCTGATAGCTTGTTTTGATGGAGGTCTTTAAAGAAAGCTTATTGAGAGGTTGGGAACAAATCATCCCACTGTGCAGGAGGACTAAGAATTTCAGGGAAGGAATGTTTAATTAATGAAGGAGTTTTAATGAACTCAAATGTAAAGAGAAGGCATAGAAGGAAATAGAAGCAAGGCTAGGCAAGACAGAAGGTGCATGAAAGCATCCTTTGAGCACTAGGGATGCTATCAAGAAGACCAAAGCCTAGCTGCAGTGCAAAGCAGCTAGGGACATAAAGATTAACAAATATACTAGTAGCAAAAGAAAGTTCAGTGAAAACACCAGACTGTTGTTGAGCAGGGAGGCAACTTAGTAATGGATCACACAGGGAAGGCTGAAGTACTCAGTGTGGTTTTGGCCACAGAAAAGCAATAGGACAGGGATTCATCAGAAAAGCTGAAGTGTTTTACTGTCCTCGTAATAGAAAGTGTTACTTTATCTCATCTGAATCCTCCTTTATTAAATATCAGCCTATTGCTGATTTGTGTGTGTTTGTGAACGAACTGTGTTATGAACACAGACTACAAGCAGTTCCTTTCTCTTATGCTACAGTTAAATGCTATTACCCATTTGCTGTCCTTTGTTTGTAAATAAAGATCCTAAGCTTGTTCATCAGCAATTATTTCTTTGCTTTTTTAGATACTATAGATGATCCATGTCTTTGTAGAGTTAAGTGCCTAAAACTAGATGTAACACCCAGCTAAGCTGTACAGGGACTAAATATAGTGTAAGGATTACTCCGTGTTTTGCAGGATGTATTGCTTCATTTTTAAGCTCCTGTATGAAGCTTGTGGCTTTCTGTAGTAGCTTTTTATTGTTGACTCATTCAACTCAAAATTTACCACAGGTCTTTAAAACACCTGTTCTTGTTTTTGATTTTTCTTTTTTTTTTCTTTTTTTAATTATGCCCTCTTATTAAGGAAGTAGTGTATGACTCTGGATTTGTCAGAGATGCATGTAGTTACTGTGTTAAAATTGCAGTAGTGCTATGCTGTTGCTGTCTTGGACTGAGGAAAATTGGGGGAAAATCCTCCTGAGAAATGTGTAAGTGCTTTTTGTGCATATTTATATATCTGGGATCTTGAAGTCTGGGCAGAACTTACTGCAGTGAGAGTCTTAATAAGCAACAGCCATTTGAATAATCCTGTATTAGATCCTTTTCAGTGAGGACTTGCCAGGTGTTTGGTTGTTCTCTGCACTGCGCTTCTGCACTTGACTGCATCAGCTTTTGAGTAGCTCCTTGCATGTTGCCTCCACTGAATGGATGATTTCCTTCTGTCTAGATCTCTGCACTCCGTTAAAATAAGCTTGAAGTCTAATTCTAACTGCTATAGGAAAACTTTAATAAATGTGCTGTTTTCCTTTGTCCTGGTTGATAACAAAAATATTGAATGTTACTAGACATAGGGGACACCCATGGAAACTCACTTGTCATGTTCTTCTGTTTTGGCAGTGAGGTATTGGTAACTACTCAATTAGATTTTTCTGCTCATTCCTGTTGTCATCTTAGTAGATCCACTAAGCCTACTTTACCCAGACTTGATTATAAAAGTGTCTTCAAATTCCTGCAAAATGCTCAAGACTAGTTAGCCTTGCTGGAGGTAATGGGGCCCAGAACAGGTGCACGAGAACTTGTGGGTGGTTATTGCTATAAGAATGGAATTATTATGTTGTATGTTGACATTAATCAAAATACCTTCAACTTCACATTGCACAGCTGCTGTGTCTTCAGGGAATCTTTTTTGATCAAAATGCAGTGGGTGTCTTGTAAGAACATTCAAAGTGCACAATGGAAGTGCAGTCTTGGGGCGTGAAATAAGAACAATCTTCCTAACATCTGTCAGGTTTCATTTTATAAGTAATACTAAGACAGATGTCAGATTTATTATTTTTTTTTCCTAGTTATTTTTGTCCCCTTCTGAAAGGAGGAAAATAATTTACTATCCATTATTTGATTAGCTTCAGAGCCGCTATTGATTTTTGGAAATTTGATAGATACCTGAGTTAATGGTTACTCTAATGCTTCTTCAAGTGGAGCAAGACTTGGCAGAGGTTTTCCTTGGTACATGGCAAACATGGTACAACTGGTTGTCAGTTACCTGTGTTTTGATTCTGGTCTATTCTATAAGCTGAGCAATAGCAGCTTAAAATCCCTTTCTTTTAAAAATTTTCTTACTGATTCCCAAAAATGCTGTAATGGACTGTAAAGAAAAAACCTGTAAGAATATTTAAGGAGAACACTACCTTCTGAAGCTTTCAAGCTTTTAAAAATTGAGTGTTATTCCGTGTTTCTGATATGCTTCAACTACTCTGCCAATTTTGATGTAAAATTTACTTTGGTGTCTTGTGATGACTGACAATTTGTGGGAAGCAGTTGAAATGTTTCAGCAGAGTCAATGTTTTGGAAGGAAAAATAAAACTTCTAAAAATCCTGCTATTTATAAGTGTAACTTTTTTCCTAATAAATAAAACTTCCAAAAGAAAAAAACCCCAGCCCTCAACATAAAGAGACCAGAACATTCTAATTTGAAATTATCCTTTAAATACACAGGTATTTTTACACAGACTGCACAGTAAACACTCAGTTAAAATGTTAGGAAATTGTTAGTAGCTGCTTAAAGTTGATAATTCATATGGAAAACTCTAGGTAGATCTGTTTTGCAGTCTTCATTGCTATTAAAATTATCAGAGAACTTTGAAGAATGACCATTTTGTCAATGAACAGTAACTTCATAGGATGTTATGTTTCAGGGCATGGAATGGTCATTGAATATTGAGGGTGGTGAGTGGGGTGTATGTGTTTCTCTGGAGGAGCTGATTAAAGCTAATTGTTGCCTAAATGCACATTGGAACAAGTTTCTGTTCTTGTTTGCTGGATTTTTTTTTTCTTGTTTTTAGAACAATCTGGTGCACTGAATACAATCTGCAGTGGAAATGAAATGGAATAAAATTGCTTCTTGGGACAGAGATGTTGTTCCAAGCCTCATTTCATTGTGGAATTTCTCCTCTTCTGAGAACTGGGTGGATATGCAAAATAGATGAGGAAATCTGGAACAGGCAAGATAATGGATAGCTAATACTGCCACAGAGAGAAATAGTTACAGGAACTTTTGAACAGTTTTGGGGATTTCTTTTGTTTTCACTCTGCTAGTATCTTTTTATTGTCTTGTCTGGGTTCCATCTGTGATCTCAGCTCCAACCAGCTTGGAGTTCTCATTTTTATTTGTGATGCTTAAGGGTCGCAAAAATATCACAAGGGGCAGTTCTCACTCTAGTCAGCACTTCAGATTACTTGAGCAGGGGTGTGCAGCTTGTAGCAAACAAGCTTAGTGCCCTTTCTCTCTTAGCATCCTCTGTGGCATTATTAGACTTGCTTGTGTTGATCCCAAATGCACTTTAATTAGTTCAGGCAGGGAGAAAAGGAACTAGACAGTGCAAGTCACATGAAGCCTCTCTTATCCTGCTTTTTATGTTCTTTGCTTTATTTTTCTATTCTCTGTCCTTTGACTTTCAGGCTTTTATTGAGGGAAGAAAACCATATCTGGCTTTGTCAGACAAGGTAATTGCATCTTTTAAAGTACAGCTGCCTGCTGTGACTAAAAGGTATCAAAACAGCCTTTAATGTCCTGATGCTGATGAAAGTTTGTCAGGTGTGAATGGTTGATAGGGCTGCTGTTAGGTTTATTTTCTAGTGGCATTTATGAGAGGACACTAGAAAAGATGGGTGCCTGCATTTCTCTGGCTTTTCCTTAGATATTTTTATCGTATGGCAACAGTGTCACCCCATTACAGCTGCATTTATCTCCCTTTTCCCTCCTTTGGAAATGTCTTTTTAGACTTCCTAAAATCTGTCAAACAGTGGATTTGTAACCTGTTGTAATAGTGTATAGCTAAAGCCAAATGAGTGTTAGCAGTATTGCTAAAACCTTTCCTAAATGCTTTTTCATATGCTGTTTTCTTTCTTGCACACTCAGTGTGTTAAAGTGAAAGTGAACTAGCAATAATGTGTTGTGAAACTCCAAATCCAGTCTCATTTAATTGAATAAGAAACCAGTGTTTCATCAACACTTTTACCCTGCTGAGCCTGAGAAATTACTCTTTTCCCCTATACAATAGTGATGGTATTGTACTTAACCATCAGCTTTGAGACAGGCCTTGTCCTGAAGAATTTAGTCTATTTAGACAAGACAAAAGACAATAGGAAAAACTGAGGCACAGAAGGGATATAATCTCTGTGGGGTCTTGTTGCAGGTCAGTGGCAAAACCATGGTGAGAACTTGCATGTTGTAGTTGCTGTCTCATTGCTCTGTCAGTCAGTGCCCACTGAGGGCTGCTACTTTCCAGGCATTCTGGATAATCAACTTGTGATGTGTACTGAAGGTTGTGTTTCTTGTTAACTTTGTGGTGGTGATGCATCATCTCTGCTCTTTCAGTTCTTCATCTAGTGTGTAGCTTCAGGTCTTTTGGTCTTGTTTCTAATTTTCATCATAAATTTGAAGACTAATTTGGAATGATAAAATGTTAATTTGTAGGAGTATTTTACACCAGGTTGTATTAAGCAGGTTAATAAGCTGTCATGGTCTATTGTGTCTGTGGGACTCAAGAGACCTTTAATCAAGCAGATTGACACTACACAGCAAACGGTCTAGTATGTAAATAAGAGTTCATGGCCTTAGGAAATGCTAGTAAGTTCTGATTTGGGTTACTACGGCTAAAAAGAAAGGCTTATATATGTTTTTGCAATTGTTTTTGTTGTAAGGTCAGTGAAAGGTGAAGAAAACAGTGCCTCATAGTTCCTGCCCAAGGCTTTTTTATCAGCAACTGTAGCATTGCACTGCTGCCAATATTCAATTTTGCTGAGCATGCAACGGTTTCCATATGTTGTAATCCTGGTTTTGGTGACTTCATCTTCCAAAGTTATTTCAAGTTCCTTTTTAACATAATAAGGATTTAAACAGTATGAGTTTACTTTCAAGTATTTGTTTTTAATGGCAGTGAACTCTTCCACCCTTTTTTTTACATACAGTATAAGCACTGTACAGAAGTTACAGTTTAACCGTATGCATCTTTGCATCTGTAAAATCGGGTAGCTCTCCCTTTTGTCATGTGTCAGATGGTCTTAAATAAAAATAAAGAATCCTCATCTATGCACAGAATGCATTTTGCTCATCAGCCCTCTTCCAAGTAAAGGCATGAGAGCATCTAAATTGGAGCAACTTCAGAGCCTTTCTCTAAAAACAGCTGTTCCCCCCCAAGGCTCACTGCTTTCAGGCAGAGAGGTAGGTAGATACGCAATCCAGAAATGAAAAGAGATCCTGGATTGTGTGTGAAGTGTAGTAGCTTGGGTGCAGAAACAAGTACAGATGGTCACAGTTACTATAGCTCCCCTGGAATTTCAACAGCAGTGTCTTGTCTATATGCAGTTGCCATCTTCTGTGTTTCATACCACAGTGAAAATTAAAACAAATGTTTGGAAACAGCTCTCAAGGAGAAGCTACAGCCTTGGTCCTGGCTGTCTGTAACTGACCATAAAAAGAAAATAAACCCAAGAGATCTGACTGTGCTTTTTGTGTTAAATAAATTATTTACTTAGGATTTACAGAAGAAATAATAGTAGCTGGAAGTGTGGATTTTTTTTTTCTCATGTAGTTTAAACTTGCTACAAGTGCTGATTTGCCTGTGCTACTCTTGATTTGAAGGGAAATATGTTTAAAATTTAGTGTCCTAATCCTCAGTTAGTTGAATTTGGTAGGCAGATACAATTTTAATAAAGAAAAAAAATTACAAATTAATACCAATAGGTAATGCTTTTGAATATTGTGTAAAGCATTCTGAATGTTAAATAGGACATAGGAATAAGAAATAGGCTTATTTTTAGATCTATTCTTCATTCAACCAAACAAATTGATTAGATGCTGTACTCCTTGTTTTATAGTGGTTTTGTCTTTCACATCAGTTTTATCGGAACCATAGCTGCAATTTTATAACACTTGTTAGGTGTTTTTCTATGACTTCTAAAATATAGTAAAAGATCTGATTACCATAAGCTCCCCTTTGCCCCCATAATTGCACCAATCTATTGCTTCTAATTGCTAGTTGTGAAAAATCTATGGGATTAAAAAAACATACTGTGTGTCCTATTTTTTGTAATTTAATGTACTCTTACCAAGTAATAACTCAGTAAAGAATTCCCCTTGCTAATTTAATAAGCACTTCTTGGGCCTTATTAATTATTGCCCAAATTGCAGCCTTCCTTTAGTGGAATGAAATTGAGCAATTGTTAGGCAATGTCAATGGAAATGAGTTTCTGTGCCATGTGACACACAGCTTGTTCATAGAGTAGTCACTGAAAAGTGCATCAGGGACAATATGTCTTCTGTAAAAACACTGGTGACTTTGAACTTGTACGTGTGCTACTGACAAAGCTCTTGCTCTTGTGTAAATGGAGAGGTGATGGGGACATGAGGTTGCTTCTGTATATTTCCTTAGTGCTTTGTCAGTAAAACCGCCCAGTTGATGATGGCTCATGGGGTGGGGGGGAAAAAAAACCTTTCTTCCGTAAGGAAATTTTTTTCCATGCAAAATGAATAGCTGTAGCCTTATTCAAAAGTAATAAAACCAGCTGTCTTTCTACAATTTGCATGGTAACGATTTATACATTTTGGTTATAAGGTGTTCCTCCAGTGCCTTTTTGTAAAGGCATGGAAGGGATAGATGAGGGACAACTGGTTAAACTGTGTCAGGGTTGATAACATGACAATGTTACCAGATTTTCAGTCTTTTTAATAATGAATGAAAGAAGTTTCTAATGTACACATTCAGGGTAAAAACCTTAAAGCAAAAACTGTGACTCAAGAAGAATGGAAAAAAAAAAAACCCAAAACAAACCACATTGCTAAATCATGAGCTGGACTGTACTGCATACAGTCAGGGAGGCATTGATTGCTTATGCAGCCTACCAAAATGTATCATCTCGGAAAATGGAGGGCATCCAAGATACTGCTTTGGGATTGGCAGATGTCATGCAGGACTTGGGGTAGGTCATGCTGGTCTTGAGCAGCAGCACAGGTGCCTAAATGTTGCCAGTTTTACTGTAGGTGTGGAAAAAATGGAAGCACGTAATTTCTTGAGGAACAGGGCGAACCTTAGAGTCTTGCTCAGTGTAGAAGTCACTTATTGAGCGCAACGCACCACTTCAGATTTTCTAAACAGCTTCTATACTTTTCAGTGGTATTTTTAATTTCATTTTGCAAGTCATGACAGGGTGGCATGTTAACTTTCGTTAGGAAATGAGGTGTCTTAATGAGAACTTAACTGGATGCTTACTGTGCGGCTTACCATGCCGTATGTTGTACATGCTAAGAATAGTAGTAGTTTAGTGTAATTCCAAGAGACATCTTCAGATGGGCAATTTTCAAGGTCATTGATCAAAGGAAGAAAAATCCTAGTTTGTGAGTTTAACTGCAGTGTAAATATTAAGAAGGGCTCAGAACTATGCACTCTAAAGAAAGGAAAACAGAGAGGGAGGAGTAGGAGAATCTGATGTCCAGGAAGTATTCTTTTTATTAGTGTCTGTTTATATTTCTGCAGAGAAATATTCTGATCAATATGAAAAATCTTATTGCTACAAAAATGTACCAAGGTTCTGATTTTTCGTTTACTAGCATCTTTGTGTATCGGGGAGAAGACCTTTTGTATGAAGTTCTATGTGCATGTGTGTGCATATATACATATATATATGCATGTTGATTATAAAATCTGTATTATTGTCTTGTATATATATATATGCATAATGATTTCTTTATAATCTATTATTGCCTTTTTTATATATATCTGGAATAATGGGATGGCTGGGTTACTTGGAAAGCCCTTGGTGATGGGATTTGGAAGAGTGAATTAAGTAGAAAGTATATGCCAGATCTTAAGCTGAGCTCTTAATTGAATTGCTTCTGTTGATTGAGACTGACCCATAGAGTAGCTGTCCTCTTTTCTTTGGTGCAAACTTAGTGTTTTTAGCCCTGAGTCCTGGAAAGGCTGCATAGAAATAAAGTAAGTTAGTAAAAAGCCCTTCTGTCTTTAGTACGTAGGACATGCTCCTGGGTAGCTTAGGGTCTTTGGTTTTGCTCCCACAGTTATTGCTGATTGGTATGGCAGAAGTAGAAAGAGCAGTAGAATCTCTGTTTAAGTATGTGTTACACTGATCAGTGAACTTGTAGAGAAAGAAATCAATGTATTGAATAAGCATGTCTGAGTATTTTCTTATGATTCAGGCTGGATCAAATTATTTCATATTTGCTGGGAGCAAAGAACTGAGGGAATCCTTTAAAAGTGATGAAGGGAATCTATATATGATGCAACCCGTTTTTTTCCTCTGGGAAAACTGATCTATTAGATGCCTTAATTTTGCAAGGCAGATAACCATTTGAAAAAGTAAACTGGACTGATACACTCCATGAGAATACAAAAATACACATGGCTATTCTCAGATGGAGAGGTAAAATAATTTCAGTTGCAGAACTGGTTGCTTGCATTTTAAACTGACAAAGCAGAAGACCTGGTAAGGCTGGTAGGTATTATCATTAAAATTTGGCTTTCTAAAATAAGAACTATTTTACAGAGGAGATGCAGCAGGTAGCTTCAAATACAGCAATACTATAGCCTACTAATTCAGTGGTATGAATGGATGGCATCTGAATTAGGGAAAGGTTACCAGCTTACCATTATGGTGATTTTTTTTTTTTTTTTTTTTTTTTTCCCCCACTTCTCAGTTTAACTGCCTACATGATAATAAATTGGTTCTTGAAAGTCTGGTACTGTGGACATTAGCAAGTTTATGGGGAGAATTTAGAAAAAGCTTCCAGTAGTTCTCAGCTACTGTTAAAGTCAGAAGGGAAATAAGAATTGTGCCACAGTTCAGTATATTCGTATATGCCAACTGTTGTGCATCCTTTGCCTGGAGAACTAATGATTCCTAATTTTTTCTAACATTAAAAAAAACCTGAAATTTTCATTTTTCAGATCTATTTTATATATCTTTAGATTGATGCAGCATCTTATGGGGACAGACAGTCAGCTCAGCTAGCAGCCAAACCCAATCTCTTAGTCACTGGAAACATTGTGGAGTGTGGGCTTTCTCCTTCTGCTGCTTCTTTTACAGCTCCAGCCTCCACACGGCCTCATGGCTGATCAGAAGCTCTTTGTTTGTGCATATATATAATTATGCTGGTTGAGAGTACAGGGGCTTATTTTACAAAATGGGGCTTGTAAGTTCCTGTAGCACATCCTCAGACATCCACATCTTGTCAGGAGTTGTGTAGGAGAGGCAAGAGTAGGAGCGCTGAACAAGTCAGTGATAGACTACACTGACAATGAAGAAAGCTATGGGATAGATTTGTTGTCCTGCACTGTTACATAAACATCATATATATTGACTGTAATGCAGGGCAGCAACCCCTTTCCTTAATTTGGGGCATATCACTTCAACATGCACATGGTTTTGCCTTCTGCTGTGCCTGAGGCAAGAGCTGGTAGTGCTAATTACTGTATTAACTGAAGGAGAGACAAAAAGCTATTGGTGGTGTGTCTCTGTCTTCACACACACTGTTCCCCTTTCTCCCTCTTTTTAATGCCCTGAGGGTGACTGCTGTAGAGTATAATTGCTCAATTCGGTGCATCGAGAGAGGATCTGACACGCCACCCTGCACTTGTTTGTTCTCTGCCCGCTTGGCAGTGACAGAAACCAAGCAAGAGGTCATGCAAGTGCAGCCAGAAGAGCATGGTACTGCCGGGAACACAGTTACACTACTACACTGGGCTCCTTTCATGCATTCTGTGTGAACAGGGTTAGCACTGTACCGAATGTCATGGAATTAATTTGTGACTTTTATGGAAATGCATCTATGTGGCACACACTGAGGAACCCCAAGTGAAGCTGGAAACACAGCATGTTGTTCTTTCAAGGCAGGTGGGGAACGGCTGACCATGGGTGGTTGAACAAAGGTTCAAATACAAGGGTATAGGTGAGAGTGACTTTGTCTGGGGCAAAGAATTATAGGACTTACCCTAGAAAGGCCTAAACCTGCTGTTTGTATGGCACAAGCTATCTACTGGGGAGACCTAAGTTTAACAGTTGCACAAAGGCCCTTATTAGGGAAAACATATTCCCTAATAAAAAACCCTGATATCCTAAAGAGTTAGAAGTGTCATCTTGTATGCTTCTGTGTGTGGGTTTGCATTTAAGTGCATACTCACTGGAATGCCTCATCTGCCCAATTGTTTAGGTTGAAGTATAGTTAAAGAACCTGGAGTTTTATGCTAATGGACCCAGCTACATACGAAGTGTTTTGTGTCCATGTGCAACAATCCTGAGAACCCAGTTTCCAATTTAATTGCTGAGTATTGATGGGGCACAGTGGGGTCTCATACAGGAGTTGTAATGTGTGCCATAACTTGTACAGCTGGACACTGCCTGGGTTGATGAGACATTTGGAAGAAGAACCTGCAATCATTTGGTGGACTACAGCTGTACTAGAGATGCTGGCTGTTTTATTATCTCTTTGTAGAGATAATGGAGTTGAGGCAAACTTTTTATAAAGTAATTACATTCTTTTTTGGAATGTTTTATTAAATGTCACAAAATCTTGTTTTGCCTTTCTGCATATTCCATCAACTTGTTAGCTCACAGACTGATGCAGTTCCAAGGCTCTGTAGTGTTTCCAGTGAATAAATTTTCAGCTTATAACAGATATTTTCTTAGTCCTTAAGTATATGATACTGTGTTTGGATTGTTAAATTCCATTCCATCTGTATGTCCCATATGTTCAGTCCTCCTACTGTTCTAGTTTGTTTGTGGTCACCTTTCTTCATTATGTGAAGGAAAAGGACATGAGGTACTAGTGAAAGATTCTTGCTTGATGGCTCTGCAGTTGTGGTGACAGTTTGTACAGCTGTGTGTTGCCAAAAATCTTGCATTCTTTTTCTGGGTAGGCCAGTGCAGGATTAATGTGCAGTAGGAGAGGACTAAATTCAAAGGTCTTTTCCTGTCTCCCAGTGTTTCAGCTCAAATGAAAAAATATGCAAATACAACTGAAAGGAAGTAATTCATGCTTTAAAAAGTTTCTTATGTCCTTGTAGTGGATGAACAACAGCACAGGCTGATGGGGAAATTTCCCAGGTGGAAGTGTTTAGAAATGAAAGCAAACAGCATATTGGATTTTCCTGGGCATGATATTGGGGATGCAGATAGTTTCAGAAAGAGGTCATTAGATTAAATTATTGAGAAGCAGGAAAAATGTTTGATACTGCTTTTCCTTGCTCAATTAAAGGTTTTGTTTTTTTTGTTTGCACTTTTTGAGAGTTTAAAAGGGGATTACAAATATACTTGCTCTTAAACAAAAGCAGGGGTGAAAGCTGAAGAAGCTATGTTACGAGTGGTTTCCTTTCCAAATCCTTCTCTGGGAAAGCATGCCACTGCCTTTCAAATTGTCTGCTTTCCTGTTGTCTGTGTGTTTGTCATGATTGGTGACTGGAAAGTGAAACTTTGACACTATTGCCTTTGGGTAGAACTCTGGCAATGCTTTCCAGATAAGGGTAAAAACTTGGGTAATGTTTTTCAGGTAAGCTGTGTTTTTGCACAGTGTTTTGCTTGCACTTTTGTGATGCAAAGTGTTTATTTTCTCTGCTAGCTTGGATTCAAATTGCAGTGCAGGTGTCAAACTTAGTTTAGCAGTTTGGTGCTGCACGTTTTCTTTTACACTTATGCTTAAGCTTTTACCCCTGCTCTACCAGGGTATCTTCTTTACATTGCTGTTTTTAGCAGGAATTGTTTCTGGTTAGTAGGCGAGATGCACCTTCTTTGTTGTAATAAATGCATCGTTAGAGTAAACTGTTGTGTAGTGTGAAGTTACTCCTTTAAAAGATGAAAGCCTTTTAAGCAATGCTGGGAAAATATCCTTCTGTGTGCTTTTGCCTTTGTTTCCATCACAGGTTTGTTAGAGCATACATTTCTCGATCTCCTTCTATTCTTGACTTTACTACTGATGAGAAGTTTGCTGTCAGGGTGGTCAGGAGGCTGTCCAAGCCTCTCAGTCGGGCAGAGGTGTGCTTTATTCAGTTTGTGTCCCAACGCATTGCTGTTGTGTTACAATGTGCCCAAAGCAGCACTGTACAAACAAGATCTTATGGGACTCTTAAAGGCAGAATTCTCTATAGTCATGTTATCTTCCAGTTGATCAAGCCAGCTGTGGTGGGTTTTGCCTGGAAGGCTTGAGTTGAGAGTCTGTGGATTGCAGAGGTCCCTTTCGAGATTCTATGTAGGGCAATTGTTCTCGGAAAGCAGCTAAACTTGTTTAAATCAGTTTTACTGCTGGCATTTGATAGTAAAAACTAAGTGCTTTCTTTTCTTTTTTATAACAATGTCCAGTTGCTCATGGAAACTTACCCAGTATTCATATTTTTGTGATTAAATAGCTGCTTTGTGCTGGTTTTATACCTTGTTCCTTGCAACCCTTCTGGGACTGATCAGAAAGAAAGAAAATACTTTTCGTATATAAGGAGGAGTTGCTGGACCAAGTTAAAATGATGGGTGAATGCAGAAAGTAAAACCAAATCCAGTTGTCTGTGGGTGGGTTTTGTTTTCTTTGGTGTGGTGGTGTTGGGGTTTTTTTGGTGGTGGTTGTTGGTTTGTTTTTCTTTTTTTAAATGAGACCCTGTTTGAAAACTGAGGTATGACACAAAGACTTTTTTTTTTTTTTTTTTTTTTAAGATCATTCTGATGTTTCCAAGGCTTTCTTAAAAATGGTTTTGAGGTACTGTCCTCCTTGGTAATGACTATCTCTAAGTAAATAAGGTGGGATTTTAAAAGCAGCTGCTCTGCTATTATGGATAAGGGAGAAAATGAGATTATCAGGTTGTCACATGCACTCTCTTGCAAGTCATCTTTGTAATACCAGAACAACTCCTTCCTGGAAGAGTGGTAGGCAAAGGCTGACTGACTACAAGAACACAGCTATGCAATGGAAGGATCTTAGTGAGACAGCATCATTTGCTTTTTATAGCTTTTAAGGAGCCATCTGTATGTACTACAACTACATTTCCACATCCCTCAAATTTTCTAATCATTGTTTTTCTGATAGGTGTTGACAAGAGGGATCAGCTATTTGTGCAAACCAGAGAAGTGTAACAGTAGGCAAAGGTAATGAATTCATCAAGAACTACAGTTTATAGAAATAAGGTACTTCAAAATGGCAATAAAATCAGGAATAGAGGTTTTTACTTAGCGGATGAGCATTTGATATAATCTAGCTGATGTTGCTCATGCAGTGTCAAGCTGAAATGATATGAGAACAGGCTCTGTCGTAGTGAACTGGACATCCTGCAATATAGTTCTGTTTTTTCAGTGCATTTATTCCTAAAACAAGTTTAACACCCTCAAATTAAATTGCAGTGATAGCATTACATATATCTCTAGCACAAGTCCAGCAAAGGTGTTGGCAGCAAAACCTCCCCAGGCTGCCATATCATATAAAGCAACTGTGATTTGAAGGGGCTCTTATACAGAAGTGAGGAGCATTTTGCCTACGTGTTTAGTCAAGCCCCTGATGACGCCTCTTCCGAGAATGACAAATAATAGAGATGCCTTTGATGCTGTTTAGGAACTAGACAAAAAGTCAGCAGTCTGTTTCATTTAGACAAGCAGCTGGTTTATAGCTGCATTTCCCCGCCCCCCGCTGCCAAACTGTGGAACTTTTGCCTAGGCATAAAACTTCCAGTAAATAACATTGTGACCATTTGTTGCCTCTGGTTTGTTCTGTGTTACTTTTGTTTGAAAAGAAATTGAATTCACAGGTTTGTTTGGTTTGCCCCCTGCCAAGTAGTGTTATTGCAGAAATGACAGATTTTACTTTTACTGCAAAGATATCTTGTAGTATAAAAATAGCTATTAAAGCACTGGTTAATGCTGACGTAAGTAAAAATTGGGCTTAATTTTGTGGCAGTGCACTGCAAGACAACACGCTCAGCTGAATGACCTTATTGTCTGGAACAGGATTTTTCAAAGCTCTGGTCAACAGAAGTTCTGGTGCTCCTGGAAGCTGCACTAGTTGGTCCATAGAACCATTTTTAGTGCATACGCTGAATTTTTTAGTTCTGGGCAGTTACAGTGTAGTACACAGGAAATGTTGAGGGTTGACCATGGCTATATAAACGCTACTGTGTTTAGAGACATTTCCCTCTATTGCAATAACTACAAGGTGCAAAATTATAAGGAATTTTGTTCAGTATTCACAGAATGTCTTGTAATTTGGCTTTGTGCACCTGGATTGCTGATAGTAATTGTGCATGGGTATTGGAAAATAATTGATACCTGCCTCATTAGTGTTCTGGCTTTGTTTCTTTTCCCCACATCTCTCAAAAACCAAGTTGCGCACTGGCATGCGTACACACAGCTGGTATGACTTTTGAGGTTATACTTTGGTTTTGTTGACAAAGTAGTACTGGTCTCTGTAAAGTGAAGAGTTACTAGGCTGTCAGATAACAATAACCCTACCACAGCCCCTCTTAACACCTGGTGCTGTAACTATTAAAAGTTGATTTTATATATTAACATATGCCATCTATATGTGTATTTGCCAGTACTGAGTTTATAGTTCTGAGTTGGATTTGGTCTGGGGAAAGATGTGATAGGCTATACAATTGCATCACATCAGGGTCAGGATTTTGGGTACCTGAACTTGGCTTCTGGCAGTGAATCACTTCCTGCCTTTTCAGGCTAGGGTTTCTTCATGTATGTGGTACCAGTTTCTTTGTCAACAACATTTTAAACATGTAAATTTACATTTTCAATGTAAATAAATGTAAAAAAAAAAAAACCCCAAACCAACATTTTACTGGGGGTGACCTCTAAAAAAGAACCAGAAATGAACATTTGGATAAGAGGTAATAAATCTATGGTAGATTTTGCTAGAAAAAGTTCTGTCTGGATTTGCAGGTTGGGTGTGTGTGTTCACCATTTGCTTGGTGTTCATTCTTTCTGCTGCACTGAAGCAGAGTAAACTGTTTGGCCCAAGTTTGTCTGTACAGCTGATGGTGTTCACTTAGTGTGCCTCTCCATCCAGACTGGTTCAGTCTTTACATGCCTCCCTCATCTTCTGCATGCATTTGCTTCTCTGCAAATTGGAGAGAATGGATCTCTCAGTATATTCCACGAAACAGCCTGGGATGCAGCAGCTTGTGTAGCTGGGATAGAAGATTTTGGGACTACCTCTCTGTAGGCTCCAAGCACAGCTAGGAGCTGAGACTGCTTTCCCAGAAGGAAATGCTGAGTGTTCAGAGTGTGGTGCTGTGTTGACAAGCCTACTTGTTTGTGTTTCCTGACTCTGCAGTCTTTGTTTTCAGCTACCTAGATCAATTGTGTAGGCAATGTAATTGCCCGTTTGTTACGAAGGAAAAAGACTAGAGTAGATCTTTTGTTTGCTGTATCAAATACCTGAATTAGATCTTACACCTTCACTGCTTGTAGCTGAAATCAGTGAGTGCTTGTGTATCTGTTTCATAATGAGAATTAAATATATGCTCTATTTTGTGGTGTGAGGTGTTTTGTGTTGTGTTTTTGTGGGTTTTGTTTGCTTGGAGGATTTTTGTTAGGTTTTTAGTTTGGTGTTTTAAACTTCTGCTTTTACTGGAACAGGAGCATCAGAAAAAGAATATGAAAAATAGTCATGGTGGGGCTATGCCTAAATAGCCTGAGGCTCAGGTAGAGTGATTTGGGGTGAATGAGATCCACACAGTAGCAGGAAGAGGACAGCTGGAAAAGGTCTTCCTGTCCTTCGGGGTAGGAAGCTGCTAGCTCTGGTCAGGAGGACAGACCTTGAAAACGACCTATTTACAATAATGCTTCCAGACACTTTGCTTCACTTCAGTTTGAAGCAGAACATGATTCCTTTGCCTCCATGCTGCTTCTTATTTGCAGGCCAGAATGAGAAGACTTATGTTGTTGCATTGTCAAACTGGCTAGGAGAAATGATCAGTGTCCTGATACAGGATGCGAAATTCAGGGGCTTTTTTCTCAGTTCTCTCATTTTTACTTTGCACTTCTCTGCTGCTTGTGGTTGTGTTTTAAGCCCATACTGTTTTCATACACTGTTACAGCACCACTTACGTAATTTTGGATGGTTTTAAAAATAGAAACTGACTTTAGGCAGAGAAGCTGCAGTGGAGAGGGCTGAGCCAGAAATGGAATGGCATTGATGAAGAGAACAAGGCTGTATAGGGAAAAGTAGAGGGACATCAAGCACTTTATGTAGTTCAGAAGTAAAGGCAGGGAAGAGGCCTGCAGAAAGGTGTGTGCAGCAGAATTTCTTAGCCTTCCTGCATAGTCTTTTGGGCTCAGGGAGAACAGAAATAGAGGACAGCAGGTGAAATAAAGACCAGTGGGGAGCATAGAGTAGAAGAAAGGGGAAAGGATCTGTGCAAGATGAGTGTACCAAAGCGATAGGTGAATGTATTGAGTTTAATGAGTTGAATGTAGGAGTTGAATCTTGCTGTTCAACTCTGTAGTCTTTTAAAATGTTTGTGTAGTAATGGTGGGGTAATTACCTTAATGGTCTTTAGTTTTTGTATGGGGAAAAGGTACTGGTTTTACGAAATCAGCTAGAACTCATAGAAACAAAACTTTAAACTCCAAGAAGTTTTTATTGAAGAATTTTACAAAGTGATTGCTATGGATGTTTCGTGTGCTTTAAAAAAAATCTGCTCCAAATGAAGTATTTTTCTTTATCCAGCAGGACCTGAGTTTGGAGAGACTCATTGTGAACTTTGAAAGAGTTAAATTTGTTTTATCTAGGCTTGAGGGGAGTTGTTAAAAAGTTGGAGCAGGGGAAACAGGGACTAATTCATCCTTCTTTTTCTGTTTTCCAGTATATCAATTTCTGTGGACAGGAAGAGAGGGACTTCAGTCTTTAGGGACTGTTGCTCCAAGCTGATGGGCAGTGCTTCCAACTGCACCACCAGAAAGTAATAAAATAAATACATAAAGAAACAATAACCAAAAGCAGATGTCTTGCTTTTGCAATTAAAGAACTGGAGAAGGCAGTAAGAAAATAATGGTAACTGACTTGTACATTTGGGGGGGGGTGGGGGGGGGAGTGGGAGTGAGTATATATATTTTGCTTGTCAGACAAAATGGAAAACCCATGAAAATGAAAGATACATTAACAGCCACAGTTATGCTTGCTTTGAAAATATGGGTCATATATGCTGAATTTTTCATTAGAAAGCATCATGCTAAGAGTTGTGCAAGATGGAGCAGACAGCTTTTCTCATGGTGTTTTCAGGTCTGTTTTTGTACTTTGGATGATTCTATAAAATCAGTCATGTCTCTGATTCAGTTGAGCAAAATGTGTGGAAACTGGAACCTTTTTTCTTCCATCTGTGTATGTTTTGTATTAAGAGGGAACAGGTATTACTGAGAGGTATCCATGAAATATAGTTTAATGTTTTTTAAAAGCAGCACATAAAATTGAAATGGAGTTTTGATGTCTTAGTCTATATGTGAATGTCCCTGTGAACCAAAATGGTAATTAGTCACCTATGCAGCATCTTCATTCACTGACTGTAGTACTTGGAGTTTTACTGCTGGCAGTGTCTCAGAGCAAACAAGAACTGGGCTTTAGGAGAATGTGTTCTTATATAAGCATCAGCGTAATAAACAGGTAAATGTGTATGTATGCTTTGAGCAGTTTGCCTTTCCTATGGTCATCACATACATTCAGCCACATGAAAATAAAATGCTATAATAGTTTGTGTTGAGAAAGGAAAAGTTATCAGTTTGGGGTGAATGGAAGAAGGAACAGGGCAGACTTCTGGTACCTTCCTTTCCCTGTGATACTAGTCCAGGTGAAAGCTGGAGAATTTAGAGGATGTCCTATTTGTTTTATTTGAAAGAATGCTAACTGACATGTTTAAAGCAGACTACATGTCACTGGCATGAAGGGAAGAAGAAAACTACATGAAACTTCATTTTGGTGCCCTTTTTCTGTCAGGGCTACTGAAAAACAAGCAAGCAACGTTATTCTTAATGCTCTGACACAGACATTAAGCTCCTCTTTGCCCTGGCTTAGAAAGCAAAAAGACCGATTTGGTATAAAATACCTTAAAGAAAGTGGTGAATGTTCTAACTGAAATATATCTGGGTGAGTCTGAGGGTAGAATGCTGCAGAGGAAGTGCTTAGGGAAAACTAGTTCACCTGAGGTTTTAGTCAGTTAGGAACTTGTCAGTGCTGTTTTATGTATGTACAAAGCTCAGGAGTCCTGTGTTTTCCTGATTGTATTTCAGGATATGAAATATCATACTTCATGTTGTCCCAATCACTGCTGTGCTTGTCAGTAAAATACTGTACCTTGCATTCTTGTGCTGTGCTGGCTTGAATCGCATAGAAGGGAATCTCACCCTATGAATAACCTACAGTATAATGCTACGGAATAAACACCACAGTGCCCATAGGAATCCTGATAGTCTCCTTGCTAACACCATGCACAGAGTTCTTGTGGCAGCTCAAAGTGAAGGCAGGTGGGAGGTTTTCACACTGTCTAAATACAGGGCTCAAAAAAAATAAAAGCTCTTGTGAGGAAACTGGTTCTGAACTCTAACAATTTTGACATGCTTCTGCTAGTGTGTATTGTTGCAGTGAAGGTGAAATTAGGTGGATGCACTACAGTTCCATCTCACACAAGTCTTTAATGTATCAACTCAGGGACATATATGGGTTTATGCACATGGCACATTAACCAACCTTTTACTGCTTGGTTGAAAACTGGTGCCAGTTATTTAAGAATGTCAGCTGAAATGAAAAATTCTGTATGTGTGGTAGTGTCTGATCACTCTACAGTTAAGCTCCTCTCTCTCTCAAATTTTTTCTAGTATTTGCATTAGTACTTACCCCAGCACCCTTTAAATGAAATGGTGTGCTCTGTGATGCTATATCCCTAGCAACAAAGAATAAAAAAAAAATCAAAGGCAATACAGGGAATGAGAGGTACAGCTTGAAACACCTTTGCAAGTTAGGCAACAGTACAAGTACTGCTACATGTTCTACTCTTAAATATGCTTAATCTCTATAGAAGAGAAATTTGAACACATCTGTCTGTTTGTGAGTAGAAAACCTATGGCTGAGAAAGTACTACTGTGCAAGTTTTTCTGTAAGGCTGTAATACACCAGAGGAATGTTTTCTCCTGTGAATTATTGTTTAGAAGAGAAAAGTATCACGATTTTACAAGCTCTGCCCTAGTTCCAGTGACCATTTATAGTCAGGCTAAATGGTCCTGCTAGATGTCTGTGGAGAATTGAAACTTTCCCTATAGGGTGTTTTGTAGATAATGAGATAAACTTCCACCTTTTTATTACTCACTGGAAGAATTTAATGGATGTAAATAAAATTTTCCAGACTTAACAGAGATGATGTGTAAGCCATGTCATTATCTCCCCATGTGCTTCAGATATGAAGAGATATTCTTTCTGGTTACAAGCAAGCAGAACAAGAATGTCTACGAGACATCTGCATAAGGACTGCAAGATAAGCAGGATATGCATCCTGGTTTGCTTCTGGTTATAACAGCAAAAATCTAGAGTTTTTTGCTAAGCACTTTCAACCTTTTTTTAGGCTCTGCAAGAGTTTCTTTCATAATTAAGAACAACCAAATTTAGTCCTGGTGAGAGGGGTAGGTCTCCTCATGAACATCTGTCTTCTGCCAGTGAGGATTACTGAGAGCTTCATCCCCATAGGTGGCTGTGTTTGTGTGACGGTGGGTCTTTCTAAGCAGGATTGTAGAGGGTTAGGTTGGTCTTCTGCTTAGCTCAGTATTTTGTCTTGAGCAATACAAGAAGAATTTGTCCAAACCAAGAAGCATTTAAGTCAGCAACAAAGCATGCATGCAGTGATCTTTTCCTAATTATAATCTCCTAATGAGCAAAAGTGTAAAAACATCCCAAGCCAGACACTGTATCAAAATCTCTTTTCAATAGCTATGGATCCTCCATTTAATATATCTAACATTTATTTATTTCCCCTGAATGCCATTAAGCTTTTGATTTCCATAGTATCTTGTGATAAAGAATTCATGATTCCATCCTGAACCTTTTTCTCCTGATGGATCTCATCCATTTTTCTTGTTTCATCAGCTGCTCACAAGGCAACTGGACAGAAATCTCTTGCTTTGGGATATGGAGAGGACAGAGTAGCATGTAATTCTTTGATCCTCCTGAAAACTCAAGAGAACTCAGTTCCTGTGGGGTTTTTTGTTGGTTTTTTTTGTTTGTCTTTGTTTTTGTTTTTTTCTTGACAGGTTTGCCAGAAGCTTGACAATCTCACTTTTTTAGGTGCTTCAGCTTAGTATAGCACAGTCTTATTACCGAATACATAAATTGAGATGAGCTTGGTCTGGCTTGATACCTCTATAGTCTACTATAAGTCACCTTTTGCAATCCATCAGGTAATCTTACTCTTAAGTCTCAAATTCTGATAAAGGATTTGGCTGGATTAAATCTAATAAAGCTAGTGAATCTGAGCCAGACTTGCAGCTGACATGTATGGCTGTTAAATTACATTCGTATACACTGATTGAATTATTTCAATCTAGTTTTCTGTGCTTATTCTGTTCAAAAGCATATTAAGCTATTTGCACAACATAATGATTTGTACCTTTCTAAAGTAATTTGGCCACTTCCAGATGAACTTTGTTGTGGTTTTTTTTAATAATAATGTAGCTTCTTTTTCCTTCACTTCTATTCCTTTTACCCTCGTGCCTTTGGCTGTGTAAGAAAGAAGGAGCCTGTTATTGCAAAAAAGAACTTAAATGCATGTCTGAAAGTGATCAGAAACTTGTACAGCTTTATCTCAAGTTTCACATAATCACTGTAGCCAGGAGGAATGCACATACTCTTTTGGCAAGCTTATAACCGTAAGAAAAAAGCAGTCTTGATACACGTATGATGACCTTTTTTGGCTCATGTGGTGTATCACAGGAGGCTGTACTGACATTCTCAAACCCATCTCTTGTACTTTATAGACAATTAAGGCTGCTGAAATAAGACATTCTTAACCAGCAGTGCTGTTTTTCCACCTAGAAATAATTTCCATTTATCTTGTATTTAAATACAGCCAGGCCTGTGACAGTTCCTTTTGAACAATACTGGCTTGTAATATTGTTTAAATTTACAGTCATGACTCTTCAATTCAGAAAGGAGAGTTTCATTCCCAGTTAGTATGGATGAACTTCTGGGTGAGCTGGCTGGGTGTAGTATGCATGGCCCCTTGGTCAGCTGGCAAAGCACACTTGGAAGAGAAAGTCATGGATGCTGGGTGTGTTAGGGAACTTCAGGGTATTGTAGTGAGCGTATTCCACTTGATGTTGAGTTATGCTTAAAGATATTCGTGTAGTATAAAGTTAAAACCGCCTTTTAAAGTGTGTATAAGGAAGAAGGAATCTTGCTTTGAAGCTGTTGAAATAACTTCTGGGAAAGCTTTTAAAGTTGATATTCCTGCCTCTTACCGCTTCTCAACAGAAAAACGCTTTTGTCCTGTTTTGCAAACGAAAAATCATTAGGATACTTCTGTTTATACAAACTTTAAGAGGAAGTCTACTGTGTGCCAAAATAAATCTGTACACTGCAGAGTGGGGAAACCACAAAGAAAGAGTTTGATGTTTGAGCAACGTTCCATTACATACCCAAAACAAAACTAGAGTGAATATAGCGGGTGGGGTTTTTTTTGGTTTTTTTTGGTTTTTTTTTGCTAGCACTTAAGCTTTAAAAATCAGAGATGTAAGTTGCACAGATGGACAGAGATATGTTTGGAAACCTACTGCATATTTTTTAATCATTGTACATGGTTGGTACTGTATCATGCAAATACATGGTGATAATGTTGGGAGACAGAGTGCTTATACTGCCTGTTTTGCTTGCTTCACTGATCCTTACTGTGGGTTTTGCGTGGAAACCCTGTAGTATCTGCAGGGATAAGTCATCTGCACCCTAAATCATTCAATGGAACAGAGAATACAGGGTATAACAATCACAGGTGCTGTTCTCTTTCCCATCACATGCGAAAGATACTGTCTTTTCAGTTTGGTGCTTTTGAGTCCCTCAGAGGAGAAAGGGACTGTAACTTCCTTTGCAAAGCACAGAAACATACAGTATCAGAAAGGTTATAAAATGTTAGCTTCAAGGTTTTTTGAAAAAAACCCTTTTTTCTTAACCCAGTATTTTTATTATTCCTGCTCCCCCCCACCCCCCAAATTATGCGTTATATTACACTTAAAAAGCTTTCTGTGGACAGCGTTGCTAAAAGGGATAGTACATTTAGGACTTTCTTTTAGTCATTCAGTGGGAGAGAGCTGTGTGAGGACAGTTATATTGTGCAGGTGATGATAATACAACAGTAAAATAACGTGTTGCTTGACTGTGGAGTTTGCTTTGAGTCCGACACGCTCAAAACCAACCTTATTTAACTGATGCTGAGAAAGTGACATTATACCTACTGTTCCTATGTGGAACACTCCTGAATGAGCTGTGTGTTTGAAATTCTTGTAGTTACATTGGTTGAGTTGTAAAATAAACAACTGCATACATATTTTGAAACTTTCTGTAAGCCCCCACAGTCCCAATAAAGCTGTTATCTAGCAAAGATAATGAGTCAATATGCATGTTAAAAAATCCATAGATTTGTAGTTCCTGCTCTGACATATATATATTTTTTTCCTGTTTTTCCCTTTAGTTCCTTGGCATAGCATTTCTTGGGATTGGATTGTGGGCATGGAATGAAAAGGTAAGCAAATATAACACCAAACTCCATGTTTTCACTCCTCCTCTGTTTTGTTTTTGTTTTTTTTTTTTTTTAAATGAAATATTGGAATAGTAATATGCTGATCATTTTATGTGTCCATGCACAATTTCTACTGAAACAAAATCAAGCCTCTGTGTCAAATAAAACCTTGGCTCAGCTCACCTAGAGGAAAATCGTCAGCATCTTTCCCAAGAATGCCTTGGCAAGAAATTATGGCTGACACTTGCACATGAAATAACCATTTCAACCTGTGCATGCTCAAACTGCAGCTCAGATACTAGAACACTCTACTGAAGGCAGTACTGGCAGTGTGTCTCTGCTGCATGTGTCCCCAAGAATGGACAGGGAGCCTACGTGTCTCAGAGGGCAGCTTTCTGAAAATAAGCCTCCTTGGCTTTGCCTTAACATAGCAGCATGCTAATTGCTGTTCCTCTTAAAAACAAACAAAAAAAAAACCAACCCCCAAAGTCAAGCCAAACCTGAAACAGAATAACTGTTTTTTCTTGTTCAAAAAAAACTGTCTACTGGAACACTCTGTTGCAAGACTGTAAAATCAACTTTGAAATGGAAATAAAGGGGAACAGGGAAACATTCGTGAACCAGAGCCTAGTTTTTAGTTGGCTTATTGCAAATATTGGGAAGAAGATAAAATGTTAAAACACCACATACTGACTTGTTTTGTATATTTTGGGTTACTGGATGAAGAGTTTGGCTTGCTTAAAGACAACAAGTAAAATAAAAGCCAGAGTTTCTTTCTCTTCTTTGTTTAAAAGATTGAAAATAATAAAGTCTGGCTGATAAGTGGTGCTATGAGATTGAGTTACTTTTTTTTTTTTTTTTTTCTTGTAATGGAAAACATCAAGTAAATTACAAATTGATGTGCATTTAAGGCATAGTAAGTGCCACTTGCAGCAGAACAAGTAACATGTTGGAAGCACTGGAGTTTTGCCACTTAAAAATTCTGGACAAATTTTGCTGGTTCAGAAGTGAGTTGCTAACTTAGATTCTAATTGTTCTGTGCATGTGCTTTGGATGTAGATAATTGCAACTAGTAATGGGATATTAACTCACATAGTACACGCCTATATATATATGTATATTTGCATACCATATGATACTCGTGTTGGACTGAATAGGCTTGGAAAGGGGTGCTGTGAACTTTTGCATTCATGAAAGATGTAAAAACATATTTAATATTGTGAGCATACTCACAGAGTTTATACCTACGTCTAAGCTCCAGAGAACTTTAGTTTGGAGTGGCTTTTTAGAAGATAAAATTTTAACGCTTTTGTATCATTTCAGTAGGTAACAGAAACGATTCCTCTTTAGAATGAATGAGCTGGTAAAGGGAAAACTGCTATAGTCTAGTCTTTAAAGAGGATGTTATGGCAGAATAATGGTTTGTTAGGTTTTACTTATTTTCTATACGGGAAAGCTTCGCCCCCCATCTGATAACAAAGTTATCAAGTAATTTCAGAACATTTTTAATCAGATCATGAATGTGGGAGAAAATGCTATGTTGTTCTTAAGCAAATAGAGCCACTGAGAGCTGTTTAATATCTTAGCTCAGGCTCTATGTGTAGTAGGTTCTTCTACAGAAATTAATAAATGTCTACTGTTTTAAAGCACAGGTCCTTCCTTGAAAATGAGTATCTTTTCACAGCTTCTTTAGCTGCTGTGTCCTGCTGTGCTTAGCGTGGACTGTTGCAGCTCATGGTTGCATAAACCAGAATGTATAGCTGATCTGCAGGGCTCTTGAACATAGTCTGGATTTTGTAGCAAGAATTATTGAAAAATGGACTTGCATCAAGCCGATTTGAGGCCTTTCCTTCACTCAGCTCTCTGGGGGAGAAGCAACGGCCGGAAGCTGCAGTGAGCAAGATCAAGTTCTCATAGGCCCCATGCAGCTTACTGGGGGGCAGATCATTTACATCCCAGACAGAGCTGTTCTTCCTGCAGCTGGGGAGTTGGAGGTGAAAGCCAAGTAGGTGAAGCTTAAGACTTGAGAGACCTGTAACTTAACAGAAAAACACTTGTTGAGCTAGATTGCTTCTTGCCTAAGGCTAGCCTGGATATCCTTGGGCATTATGGGCTGTTGTAGTGGTATCCTTAAGACAGCAAAGAAGCTTTGCAGAGTTGAACCTGGGTGTCCTGCTGTACACGAAGTCAAACATGAGCAAGTGCTGTGCCCTTGCAACAAAGAAGGCTAACAGTGCCCTGAACTGTATTATGAGTGTTGCCAGCAGATTGAGGGAGGGGATTCTTCCCCTCTACTCAGCACTGGTGAGGCTGCACCTGGGCCAGTTTTGGACTCCCCAATATAAGAGAGACACTGACATACTGAAGAGTTCAGCAAAGGGCTGCTATATGATTAAGGGACTGGAGCATCTCTCCTACAAGGAAGGGCTGAGAGAGAGAGCACTGTTCAGCCTGAAGAAGAGCAGGCTTGAGGGATCTTCAGGTATGTAAATACCTGAAGGATGAAGCCAGGCTGTTTTCAGTGGTGCCCCGTGATAGAGGCACTGGCCGCATTCCTGAACGTCAGGAAACAGTTTGCCCAGAGGTGATGTGGAGTCTCCCTCTGGAAATATTCAAAAGCAGTCTAGACGTCGTCCTAGGAGCCATGTTTAGGTGACAAGATGACTTCCAGAGGTTTCTTCCAACCTCAGTTGTTCTGTGAAGACTGCTGCTGTCTCAATGAACTAAGTTTTTGTCAAAGTTGAGCTTGGTGCTGCTATTGTGTAATCTGTTAAACAAATATGTAAGTTCTTTTTTTTTTTTTTTTTTCCCCCCAGGTTTGGGTTTTCAGAAAGACTACTGTAAACTGATTGGGGGGGAGGGGGACAGGATTTTGATTTTTCTATCATTAATCATATGGCTTTATAGCCAGCTTTGTTGTTTCATAATGTGGCCATCAACTTGTATATACTTTTCCTACTTCACAGAATCTTTTTAAGATAAAAAAAGATAATGTGCTGGGCCACATTAAAAATGCAAGATGTAAAGAAATAATCCACATTTTACAGGAGTCCCATTTGCTGCCTGCTAAAACCAGTTTGGGGTAGACTTGAGGGTTTGGTGGCTAGTTTCTCTTTTTTACAAAGTTGGCTTGAATTCTCTCCTTTAAACTTTGTTGTAAAGAACTAAAAAAGCATGCTATACAGTCTCATGACCTTCCTTACAGCCTTTGCAGGGAGGCAAAAGAGCTCATTTGTCAAATAGGCAATAGAATTGGCTTGACAGCCAGTCAGCCAGCCTGAAACAAAAACTAGGCAATTAGCATTCTGAGTCATGAACCTGAAAGAGAGCTGGGGGCTGGAATGGGGCAATAAACTCAGAGGATGAATGAAGCTATCTATACATGGGTGCACTATATAGCTCACAATCTCACAGTGTTTTCAAGCACATTAGAGTTGGGCTTGTACCATAAAAAGTTCATCCCTGGCTGCAGATTTTCACGTCACAACCCCTAGTAGTGACATGAACATTGTTAACATACAAAGAGTCTGTTCTAAGCCCAAGCAACTTATACTACCTTTGCTCAGCAGTAGGGGAAAGATGTTTATATTTCACTGGCTTTTTTTAACCTCTTCAAGTCATTTCTTCCATTGACTTTTTAAAAGTAAACTAGACTTGAACAAAATGTCTATTTCCCTCCTTCACTGTATGTATTACATAGTGTGGTCTTAAGGCTTATTGGGAGTGTTCATGGTATGATGCCAGTAGGTACTTGGGGAAATAAATTTCCTGGTTCTCTCATTACCTGCAGGAGATTTATATTAAAGAGTCATAAGACAAAATGATAAATTGCTGTTATGTCTTCTGAAATCTTATCAGGCTGTCCATGGAGAGGGAGGTTTTAGAAAGAAAGCACTGTGCTTTTGGGGTATACTTTAGGAGGTAGCAAAAGTAGAGGTACTGAAGTGGGGGGAAAAAAATCTGCAGATCCTTGCAAAATTTGTTGATTAGTCTTAGTTCATGTATAAAGTTGACTGAAAATGGAGAGAAGTGGAAGAGGTTGATTATGTGCATAAGTTTAGTTTCTAGGCTTTTGTTGTATCAGTGTAAGTAGAAGACACTCCAGCTCAGAAGTCAAGTTGTGCATAGTTTGAAATACCAGTATGGTACCTCTGTGTGTCAGCATAGTATTCTTAGCAAGCAAGAGCTCTAAATCTGGATCTTGCATTTTAAGCTAGAGTTTTACATGTTGATAAAACGTGATTTAGGCCTGCTCTGGTGTTCTGGGACAGGCTAGACTCCCTACATAAACAGTCACAAATTTGTCAGATCCAGTCTCTCTCTCCTTACCCTGCAATGAAAACTACTGTTCTGGGGGAAAAGATTCTCACTTTTACTGTCCCAGTGAGTGGCAGACATCAAGAGGAAATGATATTCTATAATGGTTGTGCATACATGTCTATCGTACAGTTCTTTTAAAACCAAGTGCTCACAAGAGAATGGTGTGCATATCCTTTGGATCTTTATGGGCTGAAGGATACCAAAAGCATGTACCTTGCTTCTAAGCCAGGACTCTGTGTGTATTTTACAGGTCTGGGGAGGAGAGGGATACTAATATTGACTATTACATTTAATTTAAATTTCAGCATGTAAAGATGCATTATCTAAAGAGGCTCTTGAATCATTTTACTAGTATTCCAACACCTTGTAACCATTAATCCTGAAAAGTAAAAATCTGTATCTTTCATGTATCCATGCCACTTATTCATCTATTGAACTTTGCTTTGTCATGGCAAGAAAGCTAGACTAGGTCTTCTCCTTGACTAGACACTTGAAAAATAAAGTTATGCTGCTATTGATGTTTGCTGTGGGAAATGCAAACCCAACAGAAATCAAGGAAATAAGATTTGTAAACATCCCCTGCCTAGTTTCTTGCTTACAGAGGCAAAATTCTGGAATGGAATTAATTTGGCATGTTTCAATGACTATTGTTCTGTTCCTCATGCTCATTTAGATGCACAGCATGGAGAAACTGCATGGATTTTATGACTAACAAAGTAGACATTTTTCCGTTTCAGAATCATGCATTTGGAAATACTTTCATTTCCCATCACTGCCATGTGTTTCTATTTGCCAGTGATTTTTAGTCCTGCAGCTGAGCTTGTGGAAAGGCTAATCCTCTGTTTGCAAAGAACTGTTTTGGAAGATCCTACATTGCTGAATCTTTTTCTGGCCATCTGCTTTTTTTCTTCTCTGTCCCTCCATTCTCTCCCTCCTTCCCCCATGCCCCCTCTGTAATGGGATTCTGCAGCAGAGTTTGTTTTCCCATCTTGGAAGAAAAAAAAGCTGGTTTCTCCCATCCTACTGGTGTCGGTTTCTTCTTTTTGCCTTTTTAATGGCCCTCTGGGATGTTTGTTATAGGAACTGTCATGTTGAGTCCTATTCTTTTACATGCACTCCCATTGGCCAAATTCCGTATACTTTCACAGTTCATGACCTCCTTGTTCCCTAGGATGGTGATTCTCCAAAGTTGTCTCTGACTCAAGATGCCTTAAGTTTTCATTACTGGTTTAGCTTTTCAAAATTGCAGTTGCCCAGAGTGTTTTCACTTGGAGCCATTCTCTCCTGCCCTGCAGTATGTTGCTGTGCCTGTGAAATCAGCTGTTCAAAGAGAAGCAGTCTAGCAAATTTCAGGGAACATTTCTGAGACCTGAACGTAGCAGTCAATTCTCTACACTAACCACAGACACTCTTGGAAGTCTCACTAGTTTGTTAATGCACTTGTGACTCCCTTCTGTTTGGTCTCATTAGGAACCAATTGTATAGGTGTGCCAACACAAAGACGCTGCTCCAACCAAGATGGCTGTGTTGGCATCCATACATTTTGGGGAAATAAAAGTAACTTTCTGGGTTCAGCACACAAAGGCTATGTTTGCTGAATGCAAATAGTCTGGATCAGAAATGGTGTTGAAAACCCAACCTGCACACTACAGATTTTTAAAGGTTTGAGTTTTCTTCAGCCTAGTTCTAGTGTGATCTCATGGACTGAATGCCCATGACTGAAGCATGAGTTATGTTCCAGGGGCATATTTTCATTTGTAAGTAATCTAGTCTGTGCTCTGACACTTCCCTGGTGTGAACTGAAGCATAGCTCATGTGTGACTCCTGGATCTGGCCTGGAATGCTAATGTAGGTGTGCATCAAAGGTGGGAGCTAGAGTCAGAGTCTGTCTCTGGAAAGTAGTACAAGTTGTCCTGATGATCTTAAAGAGTACAAGATGGAGAAGGGGTAAGGGGTGCACTGTTACTGCTTTTCTAAGTGACTGTTGCTTCCTTGTTCTTTATTGATGGGATAACGGCAACCGGTTGTGCAGCTATAATAATCAGGAGGGCCCTTCTCAAGTTATGGCTTCAAGACTAGTATTTTTCCTTTGTTCCCTTCTCCCTTGAGCTGCTCATGAGATCCAGCTTGTAGGTTGGAAGGCTTTGGCCACAGGGGGAAAAAAAGACATGACAGCAGAGGATCTGTCACCTGATTCAGGCATCTCTTGGAGTATATTTCTGCCTATGCTCACATATCCTAAGAGGATGACTTCAGTTCTGCAGGAGCTTCTGGCAGGCCTTGCTCGGTTGTCTCCTGTTTCTTGGTATGGCAGCAGTTATCACCAATGTCTCTTCCCCACCCTTTTGCTGGAGAAAAGAGCTTGTTTCACTTGACTTCCTCTCTTGAATTTGGGGTGGGGTAGGAATATGAGGTCTGTCTTTCCTCTTCCATGCCTACCTCATTGTATCCTTGGCACTGAAGTGAAGTATGTGTTACAAGTAAAGCAACTATTTTCACAACTTCACCATTATTGATTATAGTTCAATTATGGATGATTCTTTTGTTGCTTCACTACCTCAAACAAATTTTGATTTGTAGTCGATTAAAACATTAAATAACCCAGGCTCTGTAATGTACAGCAGGCAATTGAGGGTGGGGGAACAGAGCAAACAGATCATTTGGAGACCAGCCAGGGAACACATCCTGCAGACTCTCTTTGTGGAACCACAGCAGAGCCCTGGGTTGACACCATCATGAGAAGTACTAGAGTATGTGTTAGAGTATGTAGCTTTGCATAAAGTGTTTACTGCCAAATAAAGATTGCGCACATGCCTAAACTACCAAGAAAGTGATGTGCATGTAACCCAGAAAAATAACCATGCTTCCAAAATGAGAATGTGGGTTTAGGAAAAATAATTTTCCTCCTTTCAGAGGCTAAAACAGCAATAGTACTTGCAACTATTTAACAATAAAGGTTGGAGTGGACTATTGTGGTAGTGTTTCTAAGAAAAATATTTTTGCATTTGTAGGAAAGCCTTACTTGAAAGGAGTTACAGGTGGTTTGTTTAGGTCCTGCGTTGATGCAAGAGGTCAGTTGACAGTCACTGTATTCTGGGACTGACTGGTCAGCCTGAGGGTTCAGAGCGTGTCACTGAAGGATGCAGTGTTGTTCTGTGAGAATTCTGATCCTCTGCTCAAGTACCTCTGGAAACATTCCCTTCTGCTTTTGGCTAAAAATGGGATGAAGACGGAATTGGTTACTACTAGGCATTTGCACCTCTGCCAAACTCTCCCAGAAGTAAGCATTACAGCCAGAAAATACTGAATGCCGTGGTAGTAGACATTATAGAAACTTGTGGTAGATAGGAAAAGCATGTGTCTAAAGTACTGTATGCTTAGTTCTTCTAACAATATACGATGAGATAATATTCCCTGGTCACTGCCTTGCTGCTTGGAGCAAAATACACTTTTCTTTAAAATATTGCATGGCTGTCTCTTTGGAGACCTTCTTTGTAAGTGTCCAGAAAAAAAAGCCAAGACTGGAAAACTGAATTTCAGCAGTAAGCAGTAAACTTCTATCACACTACCTCTGTGCATCTTTATCTGTAACCACAGACCATTGTCTGTTATTGTTTCATTGCCAAAGCCTCTCTGAAGATTGTATACTCTTGAGAAGTCTCTCCAGAATACTGATAACTTGAGATTCATGTGCAGAGAACACAGTACAAATGAGAATTATGCAGTATGTGTGCTATCAGAATATATTATTTGGGATTTATCCAAACTAGGTTTATGATTGCCAGATGTGGACTACCAAAAGGTGCACACAGAGGTGCTTTGCAAGGACAGCAAATGAAGGCAGATGGGACTTGTGGTATTCTATTTCAGTACATCAGTTCGTAGCTACCTTGAGGAGTTGGAGCCTGGAGCAGACCAGAGATTAGGGGACTGACTTTTGCTGGATGACTGGCTGGATGTAGCACACCAGGATGCAAAGAGCCTGGCAGTGCTAGAAAATCAAATAAGGTGGGAGAAGACAATATACAACTGGCTCACTGAATTTTATTGTCATCAACTCTAATGGGAGTTGTGTCAAAATCCATGGTGGTATATTTCTTCACTAACACTTCTTTATACTCTGACTATCTTCTCTAAGAGGAATGTCTGCAAATATGAACTGAATTCATTTGTGTTTTACTACTTTCATATGGAAATAACTTGATTAAATGTAGTAAATTGCTGTGGGGCTTCTTGTATGGGTTTTTTTCTTTTTTGTTGTTTTTTTTTTTTTTTTTTTTAAGAAACTGATTTATGAAGAGAAACTTAAATGACTGAATGACTGTTGTTTTTTAAAGAAAATGAAATTATCATAAAAAGCAACATCCTTTCTCCAGTGACACAGGAGAAACAGAAAGGACTTAAAAACTCTGTGAAGAAGTTATTTTACCGGTCTTTCCCTTGGGGCAGAGCTCTTGTTTCCTGACTTGTGTATGGCCAAGGCCATGACTTTTTCAAAGGTTTGTGTGTTATTGCATTACACTGTTTATTTTATGTGTCATTCTTAGCCAGAAAGTTATCTTTGATTTCTTTTCTATGAGAAATGTAATGAAGCAAAAGTAGTCAAAAACCTTTGCGCAAGTTGATTTAAGTGTTAATGACAGGTAAGTTTGTTTCAGCCTGGTGATCATCTCATCACTAGTCTAGAAAAAGACATGCCAACTGATCTGCTTTGATAGCACTACTAGCTCTGAGCAGCATTCTGTGTTATATCATGCCTTATGTCTATTTTTGTCTTTTTAATGAATGACAATAAGACTAGTACTATATGTAATGTGGGAGGAAAGTGATGAATGTGGAAGTGGTGGCAGACTATGAGTACTGTGTTAAAAATATTGGTTACATGACATCTGTATCTTCTGAGTGGTCTAAACTGGGTACATTAAAAAGAAATAAAAAATCACAGGTCTAAAGCCATAGTTGTGAGTACTTATCTCTTAACAGTGTTACTAACAACTTTTGGAAATAAGGTTATGATATCTTCCTTCAAAATTATTGCTGGTTTGGGACTACTTCGAAGAAGCAGAGGGGATATCAACAGGGAAAGGAAGAAGATGAAGAACTTCAGACTTCTGTAAATAAGGAGCTGTAAAGGTGAAGGTCTATATTGTTGTTTTTCAAGCTACAGCTTCATTCAGGAGCTGCTAGGGAAAGCAGTAGTCCAAAGCACTCGGCCTGGGTTCAGACTTCTCTGAGGAAATGTAGAGAAATGCCTGCTACAGCAGTGTGCTTTGCATTGACCTGCAGCACTGGGGAGATGAATGAAGAAATAGTGATACTTCAGCTTATTTGCTGCCCAAATAAGGCAGTTGCTTTAGGAAACTGTAACTGTTCCTGTACAAACTCACTGTAATATGGAAGACATTGAACTTGTTTCTTGATATGACCCATCCGTTGAACATCAGCCAAACCCTGGTTAAAATGTGTGTGGTTGGGTGGTTTATTTTTTGTTTTGTTTTGGGTTTTGTGGTAGTGGGTTTTTTTTGTTTGGTTTTTTGTGGGGTTTGTTTTTTGTGGGTTTTTTTTTTGTTTGGTTGTTATGTTTTTTTTTGGTTTGTTTTTTTTTTTTGGTTTTTTTTTTTTTTTTTTTTGTTGTTGGTTTGTTTGTTTTATAGAAGTTCCTCAGGATTACTGACAGCACAACCCAAGCTCTGTTTCTAAGGGGGCAATGGCATTACAAGCAGACTGTGCTGACTGTCATATAAAAAACACAGCATATGTGGTTTACCATATGATAGGTCTAACCTAAATCAGTGCAAACCATCTCTCAAGCAAGTCCTTCAACTGCCTTATGTCCTACTAAGAGACTTAACATTGTTTTAAATTTTTTCCTG
>NW_009916955.1:72171-79050 GCF_000696875.1 Nestor notabilis
ACTCAGTACCCATGCATATTTTATTGTATTTTTTTGAGTTTTTGGCACTGTAGATGCCTGAAGTTGGATTTGCCAGGTATCTGGTTTGTCAAAATTTGGTAGTAAAATTTATTATTGCAAGATGCTGCAGCCTAGGACTCACTTCTAATTTCTGTCAGTTGTAAATACTGAGCCTAAATGCTAAGTTCAAGGTGGTGTTTTTGCTATCGACTGCTTTTTCTATCATACTGTGTAACTGCGTGCTTACATAAACAGTGTGTATGACACCTTAAATGCATCTCAGCAGGGGAAATGAATTAAGTTTTCGTCAAATGTCTATTCTCACTTTCTGGCAGTCTAATTCTGCTAGCCTTAGAAGCAGCTAAATGCCCTGTGGGTTTCTTGTAGAAGACTTTAGAAGCACATTTTGTTGTTCATTGCACATGTTGATTCAGAAATATTGTACATAATCACCCTTTTTATCTCTTTGAGTGCAAAGATTTTCTTCATTGTGTTTGCTTGATGTACTGCAGAATACTTATTGCTGTAGACTTCTATCTTTTTGAAAAGAAAAATGCCAGCAAAATTTGTATGACTGAAAGCTGAATGTATTTATCCCTTGCCGTTGTTTCTTTACCAGGGAGTGCTGTCCAATATCTCCTCCATCACTGACCTGGGAGGCTTTGATCCAGTTTGGCTCTTCCTAGTGGTAGGAGGAGTTATGTTCATTTTGGGATTTGCAGGATGCATTGGAGCTTTACGAGAAAATACCTTTCTTCTCAAATTTGTAAGTAGCCTTTGCAACTATGGCATTCATTAATTACACAGCATAAGTCATGGTCTCTGTTCCTGCTTAACTGCGTAAAGATTTTAAAATGTCTTTTGGGGAATGGAAGGTGTTATCTGATGTGAAGGTACTGTTCTGTGAATTTTGCTTAGCTGTTAACACTTCACAGCACTTCAGTCTCTGATGCTTACTGGTTTGTTTTTTTTTAAGGTTGGGAACTATTGATGGTAAGAATCATAACATGAAACTACTGTTTTTTATATGCATATAGCCTAACATTTTGCTTTGCTGTCATGGGAAGAGAGAAGTTTCTGCAAAGAATCTGCATGTTGAACTTGAGTCCACAACAAGCCTATGAAACGGGGAATGTAGATGCACCACTGAATGTGACCTATGTGGTTTCTGCTGTGCAGTTGCCCCTCATGGTACAGAGAAGCTAGGACTGCTATGAGGGGTTGCTTGCTGATATCCTTAATTCTGTACTATTTACGCAATTCAAAAAGGCTTCATTGCTTCCTGTCAGTGCTGGGGCCTGAGAGAAGAAAGGGAGGAGAATGTGCTCAGGATAAGTAAATAAAATAGAATTTGTCTTCTTGAACTCTGGGGTGTGGACTTGTTAGTTGGGGGCAACTGCTGATACACAAAGGTAGTTCAGTATTCAAAAGTCCTTTAGCTAAGTAGCTGGGTTTAGTTTTTTTTGAAAGGCCTCCTCATGTGAGTGTTGAAGACAAAGGTAATAGTATCATGTTCCATTTTTAATATAAGATTCTTTCCTCCATCACTCCAGCTTCCAGAGGTGGGCACAGCCTGGGTAGTAGTTATGTCTAATAACCGTTAACTGTTAATACATACCTGAAAAGGCTTCCAGTGAAGTAACTGCCTTCAGATGACATTTTTGGCTCCCACAGACACCTTTTATAAGTGAAGGAGGCTTCTTGAGGCATTTATAAAACAGCTTGGAAGAGTTCTAACTTGCTCTTGTCTTGCTCAAAAAAAGGGGGAGGTGGGGGAAGCTATTGTAACACCTTTTTTCACTTCTCTTTGCTTTCCTAAAACGAACCCATCTGCTGTACCAGAAATAGCTTCCTATACGGCAGCTGCAGGAGAAATTAAAAATGCATCTGAACAAACATAGCACATATTAAAATGAAACCCAAAGGCGCAGCTGCAAAAGGGATGGGCTTCCAGTATATGAGGACCCCTGTGTGTGTTAAAACAGTGTAGACTCAGTGGAGATCCTTAGAGAAAGTGGCAGATCATTAGTAATGCCTTTGGCATCCATTGCATTTGCATTAATCATAGAACCTCATTTGGTTTTAATGTGGATGTGAGTCATCCCATAGACATTCCGCTCCGACTTAGTCATTAATTAATTTTTGCTGTTACCAATTTCTGCTTTGTCTGCTTAAGCAAAACTTCAGTGATGAAGGTGTTGAAAGCAAAAGTCACTTAGAAAGCATTTCACTGGCACTATTGGTTGTTTATGCCTTTGAAAATGTAAGTGCCCAGCTAGAAATTTAAGATGAATTTTCAGAGGGCCTTACAGGTGGCGAGTAGCCATCTCTGTTGAATTTACAGTGAATTCTCTTGGATGTCTTTGAAAATCCCAGGGAAATGCCCAAAGTTTGAATTTGTTGGCATTTTTATTATTTGTTAGAATAGAATTAGGATTCTTGTACTACAGCCCTAATTAAAAAAGGTGTATTTTTAATGTAAGATTTCCTGTGTGTTGGAATAGCTTTAACTTGCACTGAAACAGATGATGCCCTAATACTGGACATAATTGTGAAACCTTGAAGAATGTTTTTGATCATAAAGCAAAATCATTTTAACCTTTTAATTTTTCTTCATAGTTTTCTGTGTTTCTTGGAATTATTTTCTTCTTGGAGCTCACTGCTGGTGTTTTAGCATTTGTTTTCAAAGACTGGATAAAGGATCAGCTTTATTTCTTTATAAACAACAACATCAGAGCATACCGAGATGACATTGATTTGCAAAACCTCATAGACTTCACACAGGAATATGTAAGTTGGACTGTATTTTTTTTTTTTTTTGTAAAGGTTACTTTGAAGAAATACCTACTCTATTTTTTACTTTCCATTTGTTTGGTTTCTTCAAGGAACAACAAATATTCTATCATATAATGCTTTTGAATATGTATATATATGTATATTTCTCTTTATAGAACTTCTGCAAACACACAGCACCTGTGACAGGTGGCTTATTTGTTGATGTATGACTGAGCAAAACAAGGCAGAGAGGTGGGGTGACTTACTCTTGAAGATGATAGTGTATCAAATCTACAAGTCAGACAAATCAGTCTTGTATTCAGATTTTTTGACCATATTCCATATGTGTATGGAGATATTTTAGGCTTCTTGGGGAGAGGGGTGTTAAAATATTTTATTGTAGGAGCTATCACACCTGTTTAAAAAAAATAAAATAATTTCCGAAGCTCAATTTGGTTCCAAGATGAGTGATGGTGTAGTTCTAGCTATGTTAAGAGACACTACACCACACTGCAAAGTGGCAGAGATGTTTAGCTGGTCTGGGTGAAACTATAATGTTACTTCTTTTTAACTAGGCTTAATGCAATTAGCCTAATGAAGTGGGCAACTTATAGTTCTCATAGGAAATCTTTAAATGATGCTACATTTATACTTGGAATGGGAGGATGAAGCCAGAGTTGCACATGCTTGTGCAGGTTAAGCTCTGTAATTTACCAGTGTGTGTAAAGGGGTCTTGTACTGACTTTTGCACACAAGTTACTTTGTCAGTGCCACCTTGCTCCAGTACTCAATTCTGGCCTGTGTTGATGAACTCTTCTTTGAATTTGGCCCTGTGTAGCTAACATGGTTGAATGTTGGGTGAAATCATGTTTACTGGTTTTTGTACATTCTGCACTTAGTGTAATTTTATTCAGTGTTTGATTTTTTTTCTTCTATAAGCCTTGGGGGGAAAAATGATAAATAAGTAACAGAATGTGGATTCTTGCACTGATTTGAATCTTGTCCAGCTGGGAGAAAGTCAGGGGTCACCACTGTCCGAAAGCAGTGGTCCACTCATATGCAACCAAAAGGCTACAGTCCACTTTTGCAGGCACTACATAAAACTTATTCTCCTAAATGGATTAGCAATCTTAGCAGATAAGTCAGGGACAGCATGAGTTTGGTGAGCAAGCTATTTTTTCAGCTAGTGGAGAAAATACTTCAAGACAATATGCAGGTACTGCAGAGTGCTACATCTAGAAAGAGTTGTAATTCCAATCCTTTTTAAAATGCGATTAATGTGATTTGTGTTTTTCCTTTTTTTTTCTTTTAGATTTTTTTTAATATATATATTTTTAAAGTGGATATGGGTGGGTTTGTTGGGCTAGCTCTTTAAATGGCTGTAAACCATCAGTGTTCCACTGATCTCCAATCCATTCTTTGTATGTTCAGCAAGTCTTACCTATTTCCTGTGTGTTGGCATGTTTTGCCAGTCTAGGCCTGCTCTTTGGCATTATTTGTATTTTGAAGGATTCTGCTTGCCTTCAGTAAAGATGTTATTTGTGCAATGTGTGATGCTGAGGATAAGTGTGTTTGTATTGTCTGATGTACAGCCAGGCAAAGCTTTCCCCCACACTGGGGAAAAAGAGTAGCTATACCACTGTAGCTCATGGAGCTGATTAGTTTTGTTGAGAACCCAGGGCATATTAGACTGGACAGAATATTGTACTCCTGGCTCTATTGTCCCTGGGGCACGAGCTTGTAGGCTAGTACAAATCTGTGGTGTTTTGTAGGCTTATCAGCTCACTTCCATGGGTCTCTCTCCAGAAAGCGGTGTTGCAGGTGTGAGCATAACTTTAATCACATAATTTTAATAACTTATAGGTATGGCATAGTACTGATTTTTTTAAAGTAGCAGACCCAAGTCAGCTTCAATGAAACTGGAGGGAATCTCAGATTTTGTTTTGAAAGCTAAAGGGGAAACTGGCAGCAATGATGCATGTTGCTAATGCTGAGATTTGTTTGTTCTGAAAGTCAAGAAGTTCTCCTTTCTCTGTTCTAGTGGCAGTGCTGTGGAGCTTTTGGAGCTGATGACTGGAACCTTAATATTTACTTCAATTGCACAGATTCCAACGCAAGTAGAGAGCGCTGTGGTGTGCCATTCTCTTGCTGCACTAAAGACCCTGCTGTAAGTGACAGTCAGGAGGGTAGGATGGGTCTGCTGTTCCAATTTTTAAATCACTTTAAGATTCTTTTTTTTAGAAGTCATGCATGATCATTACCTTCTCATCAACTTACCTTTTTGTTTTTGTTCTTACAGCTCAGCATAACCACTAACTTCTCTGAAGTCAGCAAAAATGTTTAGCTAACTTCAGTCTTCATGCTGTTTGTATGCTTTTTGCTGCTTTTCATTGGAATGTGAGAACCATGGGCTTGACTGAACATCTGTATTAATTTTAGCAAGTATAAAAACCAGAAACCCTTAATGAGTTGAAGGATATGAGCTTTCAATTAAATATCATCAGGGTAATTCATTTGCTGCCTTAAAAAACGGCAACTCTAAGACCAGACACTCTAAAGCAGGTATTACTCATTATTTAATGTAGTATCCAGAGGCTGCAGGCGGTTTGACCTAGTTTGTGCTAGGTATGGTAATGAATGATAGTCTGTGCCCTGAAAAACTGACATTTGCTTGCATTAGAATCTTGATTTCCACACACTCATCCCTATTCCAAGTCTTCACTGTCAGTGAACTGCTTCCCCTTACAGTTTACCCTTCATTCTTGATCATGTCCGTACTAGTAATGCACGGCTTCAACATTTTCTGCTTGAACTATAACTATTTTAAAAGACATGAAAATTTACCAGAAAGCTGTTCCCTCAAACAATTTCTGACACTCAGATCTGATCTTGGGTGACTGTAGGGCTAGCAGTAATTTTAAAAAGACAAAAAGAGTATCTAAAGATGTCCATACTTGCTGTGGATGCTTTATTGAACAGACCTTACTTTTAGTTTAACTTCTAGTTTAGCTTGAATTAGGAAGTAGCAAATTTAAAGTAGGCCAAAATAAGTCTCATCTAAAGCAAATTATAGTTCACTTTGCTGCAGTTTAGCAGGTTGAAATGTTCCAAATTCCTGTACAGGCAAGACCTAGAAAAGTTGATTTATTTCCATTTCATTCTTGATGCTCTCTTTTGGTTAACAAATTCCAAGGCTAAAGGCAGAAGACACCGATGATAAAGCAAGTAGGAATTCATTACAAAGAAGAAAGCTTAAAATTCTTCTGTTGGAATCTTACCTACTTTTACAGCCTTGAAGAGCATGGCACTCATATTTTAGATCCTGGAACAGAAGTATTCATCTCATTAAAAGATAAGAATTGCTCAAATCTTAAAGGTCCTTTGAGGGAGTCCAACTTGGGCAAATGACAGGATGCAACCTGTTGATGTACTTTCTGAAAAGTGAGGAAGCACTTAGAGGAACTTTAACTGCTGATAGGAGGTACCTTTTTCCAAATGGCTGCTTTTTAAAATCTATTTCTCTGCTGGCTGCCCTTCTCATTCCCCACAATTTGATTAAATTGTGGTGTTCAGTACACCTAGCTAATATTGGCTGATTTTTTGTAACTTTGTTGAGTAGTTCCTTCTTCCACTCACTATATAAGCCAGTAACTTAATATTTTGCTGCCATTGTGGCTGACACAAGTAGTTGCTTCATTTTATTGCCTTGAAATCTGTATAAAGAGTAAATGCAACTTCAGCTTCTAATGAGTAGTGCTTGTTCACTAGGAAAAGTCTGTCATAGCCTATTTTATTACCTGTGCTTTGGGAGTACTTAAGCAGAGGCAGCAGAAAAAAAAAAACCACCTCCTTTCCCATTGCTATCAAGCTCCTGTAAGAAAGAACAGGCAGTAAGAATACATTACCCCACCTCTTCTTTTTCCTCCCTAGTTTTTGGAAAGGAATTAGTTACTGCATATATTTATACAGACATCCTCAGTAAGAATTTCCAGCTTCTGCAACTTCGAAAACTGCCCCTTCTCACCTCTTCACACTGTATAGACTGTATCCTGAAAATGTTAACAGTAGCCTTGGCATGTTTTTCAGTATAGACAAAACATTTTC
>NW_009916955.1:79081-93744 GCF_000696875.1 Nestor notabilis
TTAAAATAGATGTCCCCAAATCCCTTTACTTTGACTTCTGAATGCTTGCATCTGAAACATGGAATTCACCCCGGTGGAGGGCCTTTAAGCTTGCTGCCCTAAGAGCTGAAAATATTTTTTGCCCACGTACTTTTGTTTGTTGCAAATAATTACTAGCACTGAGTGGAAGAGGGAAGGAGTTTTTAAACAGCAATATGGTGACCAACATTAGTGTGTTTGTCTTATTACACACAGGAAGAACTCTGGGAGCTAGGAAATGGCATTTGGGATACACTTCACTGATCGCCTCTCTTCTGTTTGTCTCTCTCTTCTAGGAAGATGTTATTAACACTCAGTGTGGCTATGATGCAAGGCAAAAACCAGTAAGTTTTGGGACCTTAAGGAGCTGAATAGCTCTTGCAAGAGCAGGTTTTTCTACTGATGGGATAGTTGAATGTAATTATGTTTCCTTTGCTCCTCTTCTTGGCAGGAAGTTGATCAGCAGATTGTTATCTACACTAAAGGTTGTGTCCCTCAATTTGAGAAATGGTTGCAAGACAATCTTACCATAGTTGCTGGTATATTCATTGGGATAGCATTACTGCAGGTAAACAGCATGTTCTATGTAATGAGTTACACAGAAGAATAACAGATAAATTGAACACAAAAGGGAGAACTGTATAAGAGAACTAGAAATAGTTGCACTGTTTGTAGAAATATATATATTCTCTCTCTATATATAGATAGATAGAAATATAATGTCCATAGGTTTTAGTGAAGGGAGCTAAATGTATGAAGCTTTCTGTGTGTTAAGGAGTATTTCTTTGTAGGGATGCATTTTCTCTGTTTCAACTGTCTGCAGGTCAAAATTAATGCTCTGTGTTAGATAAAGTTTATGTAGGGATTTTTAAGCCTGTACAGGCCTACTATTTCTGATGGTGCTTAAATGAGCAGCAAAAAGCCTTTACAGTTGCTTTTGTGAAGCAAGTCTAGAACTGTTTAATTTCCCAGAGCCCAGCGGCACAGGATTATTTTTTTTTTTTCAATTCTCTTCCTTCTTCCAACACTTACTCTTAATCTGAGTTCTAACTTTCTGTTGCTTGTTTTCATATCAAAGTTCTATAAAACCTAGGGAGTGTTGCCTGTGTGAAGAGCTGTCCAATGCTCCAAATGAATAAACTGTTGTTTCTTCCAGATATTTGGGATATGCTTAGCCCAGAATTTGGTTAGTGACATTGAGGCTGTCAGAGCCAGCTGGTAAAACTGCTGAAGTAACCACAAGAAGACACTGGACAACTGAAACCCTCTGAAACCTCCAGTGTGTCGCTCCGACACCAGGCTGTATGGACATGGGTGACAGGGAAGTCTTCTCTCCCAAGTAGTCTCAAGTATAAGTTCCTGATATTGCAGTGAACTCATGATTCTTTGGGGTGGGGAAGAGAAGAGTGGGCTATTTAAAATCTGCAGCTCACTGACAGTTCTTTTTCTTTTAAACCACCAGTTTGAAAGCTCTTGAGCCGTGAATCTCTACTGTATTCTTGATCCTGAGTAACAAGTGGACACTTTTTTAAAATTGGTGTATTCAGTGGGACAGATTTGCATCGTTGTAGTCTGTGGATATGCTGTTTATTCTTCGTGTCATGAGCTCTTCGATAGCTGCCAAATATTCCTGAGATGGTCTCTCTCTTCACCACTCTGTAAAGGAACAATCTGGTTTTCACAGCTAAACATAGCTACAGGCGTAAACCCATCAAGCAGGAAGCAACTTTCTATGCATCTATTGTACAGTAAAAGAGATTGTTTTTAAAACAAGGGAAACTTTTTTTTTTTTTACACAAGCTTCCAACCATCTCCCTGTAGTACTTTGAGGTTGGAATCAGCAAGCTCACAGGGAGAATTGCCTAATTTTATTGACATCTTTCTTCCTTCTCCACCCCTGTATGAAGGGAGAGGGGGTTTATATTTGACAAACAAGGGTTGAAGAGCCTTTGGTTGCTGCCATACCTTAGGACATCAGTCTCTTAAGGCAAGGATGGAATATAACTGTATAAATGTATGAAAGAAGTGTGGATGTTGGGTCCAAGTGAGTAATATTATTCAAAGAATGAATGATATATTAACTTAAAAAAATGAAAACATATGTATTTGAGATGGCTAAATCTTTTGTTTCTCTGGAATTTAGTGTAACCTAATGTATTTAGGGATCTCACTAATATTAGTGCTTTGATATACTTGTGCAAAACTTCTTTTTTGGTCTGTTCGTAGCTGAGGCTTTGGTCTTTCATTTTTCTTTTTTCTTTAACTCTTTTTACTTGCATGAGCTGTGGAGTAAGAATCTGTGACACTCCAGTGCTTTAAATATGTGCATTTGTTTTAGTACAGTCTATTCCAAGCTTACTGGTAAAATGCATGTGATTATGGAAAGATCATACCCATTTCCTTGGAAGTTGGAGAGAACACCTTTTGACAGAGTAAATGCTTACTGCCTGTGAACAAATCCTTGCTATGGAGATATGTCTCCCTTTGTTGCTCTAAATGCAACAAAAAGCTTTCTTGAAACAGTGGAATCAAAGTTTTAAAGTAAAGTGTGTATTAAAATCAGCCAAGACAGATTCTTTGAATTGGACAAAAGAGAGTAGAATTTGGAATAAAGCACAAATGGTGGAAGAAGAATTAGATCAGACTTCATGTAAAGTTTTTGATTTGTTCTTCTTCACTAATAGTGAACTTACAAAGCTAACCATGGCTTGGGTAGTTTTATTGCACTTTGTATTAATATATCTTGTTGTACGACCTTTCTCAGTTTCTGCAGAACCAATCCTGAAAGCTGTGAGGTCTTGGCTTCCTGCTTTCATCAGGTGGTGGCAAAGAGTGTGTAGCACCTCTTTGTAAGAGCTTAGCGTATTTCTGAGATGAGTTTTCTAAAATGAAGTGTGTGGAGTAGAGGAGATGAATGCATTGCTTTCAAAGCTTCCCTATTCTGGGGGATGGATAGAAGGCTGGTCTGATGACCTATTAAGGTCCTTTCAGGTCCTATGACTATTAAACCATGATAGTATATGTACCCTTGCACATTTTGCCTTTCTGTGCTTTAGTTGCCTGTAGTATTTTCCCTTCTGAATGCTGGTGGTAGGCACACCAATGCTCCTCAGACAGTCCTGTTGTCCTCCTGTCTTTGAGCATTACCTCATCTTCTTCTGGTTAACTCCCACTGACTGGTTCTGAATCAGGCAGCCTCCATATCCTTTGGTGTCTGCTGTTAAAGGCCAGTTATGACTCAGTAATTTTTTATTTTATTATTTTTAAGCCTTTGAAAGCAATTATAAATCACTGTCCTTAATAAAGTTGGTTCCACCTTGCCGCAGTGTTATGTTTTTCTTAGCCACTCCTAACTTGAGGAGTTACTGGTGTTTGTTTCCCCCCAGAGGGACTCACCATTTTGCCTGATAGCAGCAGGGCAGACTGGTTATCAGCACCAGTGTTGCTGCACTGAGGCAAAATGGCGTGGGGAGAAATCAGGGAAGTGTGGTTGAGGAACTAACCCATCCACCTCAGAGCCTTGATTGTGACCCAGTGCTTTGGTTTGGAGAAAAAGGAAAAAAAGCCTACAGTACAGAGACATTGCTTGTTGCCACTGGTCTTGAGCACTGCTGTTGCTGCTGTGGGCTTCTGAAAACAATTTTTCTACTTGAATTTCTGCAGTTTTACTGTACCGGCCCTCTATCTTGTCACGCTGTTCTCTGAGTTCCAGTCTGCTGGATGTGGTGTTGGCAGTGTCAGACTGATAGGAAGGTAAATGCTCTGAGGTGAGCAAACCTTGTTCTCACACACAAATGTGCAACACTTCTGCTGAGTCCCAGAATGACTGTTCTCATAAAAACCACTAAATAACTTATTTTTCTAGAGCTTGATTTATTGCTGCAGATGCTGATACTTCCCCCTTCCCTGCTCCCAAGAGATGCTCTTATTTCCTCATTTTTGCAGTTGTTTGATGGTTGCATACTGAATGTTTCAGGATTAGCTGTCTATATTGCACATTTAAATCCCACATTTTTTGTCTACAGATTGGGTAAGATGTCCTAGAAATGCCCCATCAGCAGGTACTCAGCACCTTAGGTGTCCAGTTTGGGAAGTTTGTGGGAGGACTTGGGAATCACTCTATTATTGTCAGAGCCTGCCAAATGCAAGCAAGCTTTCTTCCAGGAACTTTTGTGAATACTTCAGGTGAGCTGCAACTAAAGCACAACTGCTAGCTACGTGGGCTCATTTTCTAAAGCAATAAGATACAGTAGGCAGTATGACTTCTTGGCAATTTCTGCCTGGTGTGGTGCTGGGGTAGATTAGTGTTTGGAGGTCGGTCTAATTATCTTCAATGCACAGTAGTTGTTCAGAAATTTGCTGCGAGGCCTTTGTGGAGTATGAAATAGCTGTTTGCTGGGCGATTTGTATGGGATGGTGGCATTGCTAATGAGAGGTCTGGTAGATTCAGCAGTATCCCTGGCTTTTAAGCCATTTTCAAACTCCCCACTGAGCCCTGCCAAAGGGTATCACAGTCCTTGCTCCTCTGCTTTCTAAATGCTCTCCATATTCACAGGCCTTTGATCTTTTTTTTTTTTTTCTTTTTTTCTTTTTTAAAAATCAAATAGTCAAATGGACAAATGTTTGATTTGTCTCTGTGTATTTGTTTCAGTAGCAGTAGGATATCTTTGCTTTAAAACCCATAATTTTGATTGTGCCCCTTGGAGTCTGAAGCTGCAGAGATGCTTGCTAAAGTGTACTCTGTGCTGAACGCCACCCTCTCTCCCCTTTGAGATGCTAATTGTAGTTCTGGTGTGTAAATAGTGTTCGAAATGTAAATAGTAGCATGCAGATTAAGTGATTCTTGCACATGACTGCTTTTCACCCTAAAAGTGTTTATGATGGATACGAAAGGTGTCCACCTTGAGAGTTCGCTGAAGAAAAGCGAGTGGTCGCTGAGGCTAAACCTGGCCCTGGAGGTGAGGCGGCAGTGCTTTCATCGCCTGCCCTCTAGTGTCCGCCCAGCCAGCGTGCAGCGTGCATCCTAGGGAAGTGAAGCCCTCGCCAGCCTCCTGCGCTCTGGTTAGCAGCAGGACCTCCCTTGCCTTTTCTGTTTGCTACTTGGCAGTAGAACAGCATTAGACTGTAAAATGGAGGGTCAGAGTCGGCACCCCCTACCAGTTATGGGAGGTTGCCATCACTTGCGGCAGGACTAAACATGGTGCTATAAGAACTATCCTGATGCTAATCTGTGATTTTGCTACCTTAGACATGCCCTTGGTAAAACCGATTCTGATTAACAATGTTGATTACAAGAGAAACTCTCATGTGAATTTCTGTTTCCCTTCTTGTGGTGTGTGCCTTTTGGGTATGTTGAAATGGCAGTTCTGCAAATACCTAGGAAGGGGATTAGATCTAAACAGGTGTCAAGCACCATTGAAGGTTCCAGTTCTCCCTCCCATTTTTGTCTTCTCTCTGAAGCTTTTTCAGATACCTGTAATTGGTCATGAAACTGTCTAAAGCAAACAAAATTAAGCTACCCTGCTGGATCTGTTACATACCAAATCTTGCCACTTGAAAATAAAAAATAATTTGTCTCCCTTAACATGCAGTATAAAAATAAGTGTTGTGACTCCTAGCGTCCACCCAGGTAGCACTGCTAGCTGTCTTTTGTGTTTTGACAATATAGATGTGTTAATAAAAAGATCCATCTGTATGCATGTTCATGTTCATGCTGTATACAGAGTAGAGATGGGCCTGGAACTACCTTGAGTAATGGGGAGATTGTGATTTGGTTTTGATACTCACATCTGTCTCTGATATGTATATTCCACATTAGTTCCAACTGAATCACTCTCTCTGGTTCATCCTGAGGTGTACAGCCAGGTGTCAATATTTACCCTTTGTGTATCATTCCTTTTTATACGAATGTATTCTCTTGTGTTCCTTTTTTATGAGTTGTAAAATTGATTGTAAAAGCCAACTACACTTACTGATTGAAAGTATTGCTATAACAGAACTGCATGCCCGGTAGAGTTTGACTTGAGCTTTAGTTTTCTGATTTTGGACTGGTTACCTTCAGTCTAGGAGAAAAGCATAGATCAGGTGCATAATGTATTACTTGTCATCGTTAGCATTAGACCGTGGTGTTGTATCACATGCTGATCTCAATGGATGTAACTGGAGTCTACTTAGGAAGTTAATGCAACTTTCTGGTAATTCATTTTAAGCTATTGAAAGTGGTCTTGATCATGCTACTTGTGTTCTTTGGGTTTTGTTTTTTAATAGAGACATTTTTTAGGAATGTTTTAATACACTTATGATGGACAATACAATAGTTTTAATAGTTGTGCAGTATTCTGTATTTACTTGAAGTAAATCATTTTATATGCAATTTGTTAGATAATTACAATTTTATAAATAAAATTGCGTGAAATATGATGTTGTTAATGTGTACTCTTGGTGGTAGTGCTTAACATTAATGGTGCAAAGATACATTCATGCAAAGTTCCTCCAGGAGGAGACCTCCTGCCTGCTCTCCCCCAGACTAATAGGGGAAATAAATCCTCAAGTCTCTCATATACAGCATAAAATACTGTGTTCTGATTAAGTCATAAAACACATTATCGCGGTGCCAGTGGCTGCCCTTAAATGAATAATAAGCTAATACATGAGGAGTACATCCCCAGGTGAGAAGATCCCATACCTACTCTCAGCTGTTGTTGAAGTCTCTGGCTAATGAACACACTTTGCTTTTCTCTGACAGGTTGTTGGTGTTCCTGAGTGCTGCAGCTGCTGGTTGGTACAACTGTTGGAGCTTTCCCATTATACAACTGTTGGAGCTTTCCCATTATCATTCTGGTGACCCTGAAGTGTTCAGAAGTTGCTGCTTTGCAGGGAGCAGCACTGAGGGGATTTCATGACTTAAGCTTTTATAAAGGGAGATGTTGCACTTTTCTAAGTGCAACATGTCCTTAAGCAGAAGTAATGAGAGCTGACTTACTGTATGGTGCAGGTAAAAATAGGTAATGATGTCTTGGGGTTGTTTAGCCAGAGGAGGAGGAACCCTCCTTTTTCCCCCAGTATTTCAAAAACTGTAGAGCAAGCTAATCCACTATCTCAAAACTACAGTTTTGTCCACAAAACACCACTGTGATTTAAAAGCACATCTCTGTATCCAAATTGAAGTCCAAAGCCTTTTGCATATTTCGGGCATATACGTTTATCTGAATGTGTGGAAATGACTTGGCAAAATAAGAATGCAAATGTGGAGGCCCTGGGGATGGCAGGAGGGGAGGTGAGGGGAAAATGAAAGTCAACCAAAAAGAAGCAAAGTCAAGGGCATTGCCTAAATCTTTGTAATGTGCAAGAGATGTGACACATCAATAGCCATTGCCATGATGGAGGGGGGGAGACTAGAGTGGCTACCTGCATTCTGTCAAACTCTTAGCAGGCTTATGTACTGTTTCTTGAAGCTGTGGCTAGTTTCCATTTCTAGGGGTTCTCAAACAAATGACCTTTTCTGGGTCTTGTCTCAATTGGCCAATGGGTCCTCTGGATCCAAGGTCTATATTGCTGTGGTTTGTGCCTTACCCAAAGTGAAACTTTGCCTTGTATTTCCACACTGTGAAATGTAAAAACATATGTATGCTGTTTATCTGCCTGACTGGTGTGTTGTTAGGTCTTGCAGAAACCGTACAGGTGCAGACAAGTGTAACACACCAGGGAAGTGCTACCTACCTGCAGTGTGGCAGCAGTGATCACTTTAGCTTGGTTTGCTGTAGCAGTAGACTAATGAAAAGGCCTGACGACTTGCATCACCATCATAAAAATAGTCTGAACAGCAGATGTCAAGATTTGCTTAGATATAATCCATCTGCTAAGCATCTAATCAGAACTGTTGTCGGCAGTATTGATTCAGTTGACTACAGTAGTGAAATGCATACAATTGTAATGTCCTTAGATCCTGTTCCTCTTACTAAGAGGCTCGGAGGATAAATGATTTACTAGTTACTTAGAAGTGATGTGCAGACTGCAGTGTGTCCTGCAATGGCACAGCATTTGTGTGGATAGGCATAGTCTCTTCAATTACGTCCTCTTACTGTGAGAAATGCCCATCTTTGCCCTTGAGCAGGCTTTCCTTCTGTGTATAGGCTTAGCACAGCTTTTATCTAGAAATACAATATTCACTTGATAGTCCATCCAGGGAGACCATCTGAAAGTGGGATATCGGTGTTGGCCTCTGTGCTTGCTGCAACAGTGGTATCCCTAATAAAAATTTGATAATAAGGATACGGCTAATGCTTAGCCTGACTCCAGACAACCAGGTAAATGGGGAATTTTGTTGGTGTCACAACTTTATTGGTTATCAGCTTGTGTGAGCACTTGCAGTTTATACTGATGTTAAAAAGAACAGTCTCTCTGTAGAACTAGGTAAGTCTCTGATAACTGGTCTTTCAAAAGTATTTTGGGATCTGCTTAAGTCAATGAAAATCATTTCCATGCCTGAGAGAACCTGGGCTTGCCTGGGTCCACTGGGAACTGTGATTGTAAACATGCTGGTTATTATGTTCATCAGTGCAGAGGTTCTGTGTATTTGGAGACTGATGTCCATGGGATCTGGTCTGTGTTCACAGCTCTGTGTTCTTATCAGTGACTTCATTGCACTATTACAAGTAAATGGCTTTTGATTTTTTTTTTTATTTTTTTTTTATTTTAAGAGGGTTTGGTATTAGAAGCTTTTTCTGTGTGTTTCTGGTACTGAATTAAATGGATATGGAATCTCTGCTATGTGAATATTCCTGTAGCATCCACTGTGTTTTGGTAGTGTCTCAGCTTAAATTAACTGAGGCAAGCTTCTTTTCATACCCAGCTTGTGTAATACCTTTCCCATCATGACTGGCACCTTCCCATCACTGTTGGTGGGACAGCCAGTGGTTTCATGGATTTGGGAAGGTCAAAAGCAGCATTTTTGCAACCACGCGGCATGGGATCACATGGGTTCTTGGCCTCTGGGTTTGCCACCTCTGCCGATAAAAAAGGAGCTTGAAACTTCTGAGGCTGGCACTGGAAGTGATGAATTTGCCTTTAAGTGTTACAGAAATTATGACCTGTGTGCATTGTAGGCTTGATCAAGCTAGACTATGGCCCTGCACAGGCAAAAATAACATGTGCAGGCTTGCTGGAAACTTCTGTCCCAACTGCTCCTTGTGTTGCCAAAGAGTTGTCTGTTGGTTTGCCTGCTGGCATGTTACAACCCTAAAAAGAGCAGCTATGAGGTAAGATGCTTAAACTGGCCATTTCCCAACTCCTTTACCTAGGACAGGAGAACAGGATCACTTGACAGGGTTCTGTTGAAAAGCTGCAAGATGCACCTTTAAAAACCCATCTACAAAAACCCCAACAAACAAAACCCCAATGCCAAGCAAGCTCGAGAGCATTCGGGTTGTACAGAGTATTCCTGTTAAAATACACAATTGTTAAACCACACAGTGCTGCTGTGTGAGCATATGCAGTGAAAGAGGTTGGAATAGTTTCCTTTGTATTCGCTCAGCTGAAAGGCAGTGATTGTGTTGGGGCCGAAGCCAGCAATGACAAGGGCTCCTCGCCTGTGCACGGTGGTGCAGTCACAGCTTCCATGTGTTGTTACAAAAAAAGGACAAACCACAGGATAAAGTGAGGGCACTGAAATTTTTATTTGTTACCTCTAGGTACCACAAGTTTGACATTAATAGGCAAGACCAGTGAATGAGCAGTACATTGCATTCAAACCTGAACCTCCAAAGCACCAAAAATTGATCTAGGTTTACTGCTTAATCCTACAGTCAGCACACTAGTCTGGACTTGCTGCATCTTGTATCGTCCCTAATTTAGTAGTACATTGTTATGCAGTTAGGGGGTGTGAGGAAAGAGTCATTGTGTAGTACCACTTCTACATCATCATAGGACTACAACATGCACATTCTATTATGTGGCCCAAGCAACAAGAATACAAGTAGAACAGTTACAGGTGGACAGGTTCATGTTAACACCACCTATGAATTTGTAGAAACCTTTTTGGACGGGTACCTACAGCAGTTCATCAATTTGTGTGGGAACGTTACACGCATGCACAAGTGATACAGTGGAAAACACAGCAGGAGCGGCAGCAGGACAGAGGACAAAGGTGAAATCTGTGATGGGATGCATTGGAAACAAGACCTTCCTCAGCTTTCTACAGCAAGTCTCTGCTCTGTTAGTGAGGCCTGCTGGGCAACAGTTTTGTTCTCATGGCTGCGGAGTTTTGATATGACTTCTAGAAACGCCATGCTCTGCACTTCCTTTTGAAGAGGCTCTGGAAAAAGAAATAGTAAAAGAAACAGCGCTTTGTATGAGGTGGGCAACAGAACAGAAAAGCGTGGTGAGCGTGAGAAACTCTTCTACTGCTCCCCGTACACACACAGGCACACGAGTATGTGTGTACACGTAATCCTTTTATTTACTTTTTTGGATTGCTTTTGAGGATGGAGAGAAAACTGCAGGGCCAGGGGCACGCACGAACTCCATGGATTTCAGGTAAAGATGAGTAAGTTAAGAAAATCCACCTGATTGCCTTCCAAAGCAGATGCTTAGGAAGTATTCCTAGTGAAAATACTTTTCTGATTTATTCCTTTAAACTAGCCTGACCAAGTGAGCCTGCCTGGAAAGGTTCACTATGTTGCTTTTATCAAATCAGCTCTGGTTGGTTGTGTTGGGGTGTGAAGTGGGTGAGATGGTTCTCTGAGGGATGTGGCGCCACTTAGTCACTGTTAGCTGTCCACTTATAGTTTGGCTCTGAAACATCATGTGGTGTGTAGCCCAGTGTTGTGCATAGGTAAACAGTACTTACATTTTTCCTCAAAACAACTATTGAGACACTGTTTCATGATTCTGATCCTGATTGCTCTGTACTTTGTATTAATAAGGAGAAGTTGGAAACAACCCATAAAATTGAGCAATTTTTAAGAAGTACCGAGTTTTCTCAAAGCCCTGGACTCCAGACATCTCACAGTTAAGACTGAAAGTAGCTAGGTTTGTTTCATGCCCTGTTCAAGCCACTCTAGTGAACTCCCACTCAGCAACAAATACCTACACATATTTTTGCTTTCCAGGTGCTTCTGTGGCCCTAATCCCTGAGCTTTCCAGGAGAAATCCCAACCATCTGTTTCAGAGAGCTGTGCTGTATGCTATGCACATTTACTACTTTTTTAAATAGCAAATGTTGACATTTGTTTTCCTTCCTACCTACTTTCTTGTTTGCATATTTTCAGGTTTTTTGCAGTTTAAACCCTACCATATAGAGTTGGGAACGCCGATGCTGCTGTGCCCTGGGAATCTGCAGGTACAGAGTGGTATTAGCAAAGCTGTTGGGGTAGTTATGCTGTGTAAGCACTTTCTGCTCTCTCTCTCCTTCTGAGATATCATCATGTTTAAGCAGATGTTATTGAACTGAACTTCAGGAATTTACTGTCCTTTGCAGTAGCTGAATAGTTCTGCTTAATGTCTAGTTACCTGTGAGCCTGGAGACCCTCACGCACAGAAGTGACTGTGCTAGCTATGAATGTTCTGCTTTTGCTGATTGTTTACGTTACAATTTAAATGTTTCTATTTTCCATTGTCCTCATGTTTCCTTCTTCCCATCCATTCCCTCAGTTGCAAGAGCAACTTCCAGATGGCAAAAATCACATATAAACAGATACCCATTTACTGTTACACACAGCTGTTGGCAATATCAAGTTAAAATGTGGTGCCAGATACTCTGTAACAAAGGGTAGTAACAGCAGCAGGAGAATTAAACTTACCCATAACAAGGGGTAGTAACAGCAGCAGGAGAATTAAACTTACCAATAATTAAGCCAGTGCAACCATTTCTAGTCTTTTACTGATCTATACCGGGGTCAATTACTTTAAAATGGCTACACAGGTGTGTTTACAGTAGAATATGGAAACATGTAAATGCTCTCTGTGGAAACAGTGGTGAAAATAAGAGGCAAAACTGGGAGAGATGTATTTTCGCATGTAAAGAGCAGATGTGGCTCTTTGAGCCCCCCTCCTTGGATAAAATAGTAAAAAAGTTAATACCAGGGTTGCTCAGCTGCTCCTCTCATGTAGTCACCGATTTTATACAGGTCTGTCCATCAGGAAGCAGGGCTGAACACTGGGTCAGCTAGTGCTGGGCCTTTAACTGTACAGCTGCATACTGTGATAAGGTGCTGTCTCTTCCCCATGAGTCTGGGAGCAGCCTAAGATGCCTCATGTCTAGCCAAAGCCTATAGTGTGGTGGCAGACTGAATCTTGCCAGTTGGATAATATTAAAAAAAACCCTAAGATAAGATTGCTCCTTACTCTGGTGGAATAGACACATGGGTATTTGACTTCAAAAAACCTGTTAGTTTTGCATGTGACAAAGATGGGAAAATGCAAGTGTCAGGTAGAATTTCAGAGGATGATTATTTTAGTTGGAAGCAGTGGGAATGCACACAAGAACATCATGGTGAAGATGAGGGGCAACCTCTGCAGGAAGGCTTCTCCTTTAAAATGGACAAATAATCCCAAGCACAAAATGGCTCAAGAAGGTTGTGAATAACAATTGAATTACGTATCTTAGCATTAAAGTGAATGCCTGCTGAGAGCTGAAGCAATTTTTGAGCACAATCCTTGTACACTGAGATGCATATACTGCTCTAAAAACAAGTATTTGTTCCTTTAAGACGGCAGTAATACAGCATTCACTTGAATGGGTGTACAGGTCACCAGTTACACTTAGTAGGCATGGTGAGCTCTGTTTAAGGGGAAAAAAAACCCAACAGCTTTGTTTACAGAGAGAGCACATACTTGGCCATGATAATTAATTCACTTGGATTGTTCATCTCTAGAGAACTTTCAAATGCTTCACACTTGGTAAGTCATGTGCAGACAGGCCCTGAGTTTCCACCTTTCTGACTTAATCCAGTTGTTGTCTTTGTTGTCTGTAAATTTCTGAAGCCTTTATGGAAAGAAATATGTTCTCCTTTCACAGAGTAAATACGTCTCAAAGAACTGAATGAAAGAAACATAGCCACCATTGGAAACCTCAGCTGGAACTCAGATTTCCCCGTGATATCTTGCTCTTTTGTGTTTTGTCGGGGTTTTGGTGGTGTTTTGTTTGTGCGCTTTTTTGTTTGTTTGTTTGCCCACACACAGGTAAGAAGCTGCAATATCAAACTGCAGCCTGCTTACACCATCCTCAAAACAGTCTGACCTTTAGCAGAGTGTTAGCTCAGAAAGATTAGAGTTTACAGTGTCCAGCACTGATGTGTGTTAGAGCACAGCCTGCTTGTCTTTCAAAGCACCCATGAACAGTTGAGCCTGGTGGGCTGAGCCTGGGAGGGTTGCTGAGGGAGGGACTCTTCTTCTTAGATGTGTGAAGATTCCTCCATTTGTGTACATGTGTGTCCTTGCATTAAATATTACCTCTATCTTTGTTCCCTCCTATTCTCATAGGAATTTGAAACTACAAGTGAGGAGGCTCCTTTTAGGATTCAACTGAACTTTACTTGACCATCAATTATGGGAACTTGCAGCTGAAGGTGAAAATAAAGTTCTTGCTATCTGCATGTTTGCAGAGAGCCTGATACTGTATGGTTTTAAATGCCTTTAATTTATCTTCTGTCATTTGAAGTTTGACAAGAAGCCAGAGTTCAGTTTCTGCAGTTTGTATCCAAAACTGAGTTACGAGTCTCTTTCTTGACACTATAAATAAACACTGTAAACGAAGTGTCATAGTAAACTGAATTCTTCTGTGTACATTCATTGTGAACAGAGAACCAGTCTCCGAGTGTGGTTGCACAGGATCTATGTTCAGGCTAAAAGGGAGAACTAAACTTAAATACATATATCTCTTAAGAAAGCAGCCTCTGCTGAATACTCACCAGATCCTATAAGGGCACAGATCAACACCATGGAGTTGTATTTTATTTCTGGAGCACTCCTGTCATCTGAGAGCAGTCTGTGTAGAATCTGAACAAGCTGAGCGTTTTCAAGATCCTTTTCAGCAGTGACTGAAATACAAGTGAAGATTTGTAAATCTGGAAGTGCTGCTTGCTTTGATGCTTCTGTGCATTAGCCATTTATTGAAACATGGATCTCTCACTGTAGTGGAAGTGGTTCCATGGTACGTAACTCACTGGCATAAAACTGAAGCATGTATTAGATGGTATGATGATAGGAATCACAGCTCTTGCTATAAGAATGTAAGATGGCCCAACCACTTGAAAGGACAATCACAAGAGTTTAATGATAAAATCTGATCTTAAATGCACAGTGAGCTGGTGGAAAAGCTGACAGGCTTTCTAGCTATTCAGGCCAACACCTACAACATTTCGGCCTTCAAGACTTCCACTGTCTGAACTTGTCTTTTGGAAATTCTGCCTGAGTAAATACAGGTGGTTTAATTCTTGATTCCATGGCAGAGGGAGCCCAAGGTCTGTTACAAAAGCTGTGAAAAACTCCTCAAGATTAGAGCATGAGTTATTTCTTCTGTAATGTTAAGAAACATTATATACTGAATTTGGGCTCAAAACCTTTAAATGTCTGAAGACAAGACTAAGAAGGGTTAGATGATTCACCTGAATAGGAACATTTTTCCTTTGGAAGCTGAACATTGCATT
>NW_009916955.1:93775-161803 GCF_000696875.1 Nestor notabilis
TGATACTAAGTAATATTGCTTTAATTCCTTACCTTAGTTAATAAGCAAGCAGATAGGATAAACAAAACCTCTGGTGGGCATTTGCCCTTTTGTTTGGTAAGCTGAGGTATGACAAAGGCCTTCATATGGTAACTTTTGCACTCATTTCTGTGGAACTTCATTAAGACATTTTTGGGACATTATCCACCTTTGTGTGTATTCTCTAGCTCTCACTAATCAGGTAGGTGAAAGCTTTGCTTTGGTAAGCCCTCTCAAAGGGGATTAATCAGTCCTGTGTGGGAATGTGAAGGTTAGGTCATGTAGTCTCCACTCTTACAGTACGATTTTGTTCCCTGTAGCCTTCTGGGTTTTACCCAAAATTTGAAAGTTATGTTGAAGGCCCTTTCTAGATCATGTGGTCAACTGCCAGAATGATGGAGCAGACACTGTATTACCAGCAAACTCCAGTTTGCTGCATGACCTGATTGCCTGCCTGTCTGCATGAATTACATGTCTGTGCTACTGAAAGGCAAGGGGAAGGAGGAGGCTGTTCTACATTGCAAAAGAAACTCGCACAGCTTTCCTGCTGCAACCTCTCTTGGGCACAGACTGGAAAGAAGACAGTTCACTGCTGGGATACTCACCTAACTCTAAAGCCGCTATCAATGCCAGTGCAACGAGAGCTTCGTTTTGCATTATTACGTGTTCACTGGTTGCCATGGTTACTAAATGCTTGATGCCTCCGCTCTGTACAATGGTCCTAATTACATCCTAAAATAAATAGAAATAGAAAAAAACCTGTTACATACAAACTGTATTAAACAGTGAAATTGTGGATGCTGTGTTATCTTTGGGTAAGGATATGCTTTGGCTTTATGCACATATAATCACTTTATACATGAATGTACATGCATGTGGGCCTATAGATGATCTGCATTACACTGCAATTTTAAGATACCTGTTAATGAAAACCAGTTAACCACATAACTAAGACGCACATAACTGACTCTTTTCCAAGTTACACTGTGTAACTCAAGTTCTTGTGATGTGCCATCGATTGCCTAACAAGTGCTTTTTGTTATGTTTGAATTCCGCTGGTGTACAAAGATGATTAATTTTCCCTTATTAATGTTGTGATGTTCAGAGCAGCTTATCAAAAGCACCCAACAAACCACATATTTGGGATAAAGAGACACAAGAACATAGTTTTAACGAAGTCATCAAATCCTTAATCTCTCTCCATGAATTTTCAGTTTCTTTGAAGTGTTCAGAGGTGTGAGATCACAAATATTACACCTTACTATGCAGTAGAAATGATGTACTTAAAAAAGAGATTTTTGGAAATGGGCAGGAAAATGAAGAGCATTCTCTTGAAGTATTATGGAATTTTCCTTCAAATATAAAGCAGGTTAGGAATGGATAATTATGGGATAACAATGTTTTGGTTTCTGTTCTAAAGCCAGCAATTAAATGAACTGTTGCCCAGTATCTAAGAAACGAAAATGTTGACTGGTTAAATGGCTTTAAAGCAGTTTAAAAACATGCAATCTAAAATTTGACCCAACTTACATATGCGACAAAGGATGAAAAAAGATTTCTGGTGTTTGCAGGCCTTTTATTACTTGTTAATTATCATTAAAAAGTGAGTTTGCACCAAATATTTTCACAATTATATGTCCCCAAAATACTTGCAGAAATGTTTGCCTGAAAATCACGTACTGGCATGCCGAAGGGAAAAACTGTTCAAGGAAATGTGGTCTGGCTTTTATTATTTTTTTATTTTTTTTGTTCTGTAGGTGCACAAAGTTTTGAAATAGTAGCTATTTCTTGATATAAGGATGACATCCCTTTCTAACTTCAGCCGCAAGCCAGAACTCATAAAGTGATAAATGTGCTTAGAATGATTTCTGTTCCAGTGCTTGCACAGGCTATGCAGTGATGTTCTTGATGCAAGGAAACACAGTATGATCTTCATCCTTGAAAACTGAAATATTTTCAGGTAGTCATACTGATGGTGCTAGTGGCACAGGTCATAGCCTAATGACTAAAGAATTTCATATTTAAACCCTTCCCTCCCCCCCCGCCCCCCGAATGACATAATGTATGTAAGCATGTAAGTGTTCTTATACTTTTCCTTATTTGCAGTGATGTGTTTTATTGTTTGTGATTTTCTGGTGGAACTCCAAAGTAGTTTTGAGACTTCACTGAATAATATGGGAACTGCTAATTTGTTAGAATTGGTGTACAATTTTGACTATATAAATTCTGGGAATCGATCAGCACCTCTGATGTAAAATCTTTTACTTTGTAGGTGAACATCACCCTCTAAAAGGCAGTACCCAATAGACAGAAGAGGTGACAACAGTCAGGTTTGGCGTTAAGTGTGGCTTAACTCACAAATACCCACTTCACTTTTTTAGAATGAGACATAAGTTTTCTGAACTATTGTTGCCTTTGTAAATATTATCCCAAATCCTTTAAAATTAAAGACTAAACTCAAATCCAGTGTGCTGCAAGAACAGTAGTTGTACTCATAATTCAAACCTAGAGGGCAGTAAAAGCATTAAAACCCCCACCGTCTCATCTCTTTTCCTCTTCCAGGTTTCCTCTATGACTACGCAAACCACATCAAAGTTCATGTGTGATAATTCTGTTAACTTCTATATTAATACCTATTTGATGCCATCAATACCATCTCTCTATTGCTGAATTCTGTTTTCCTGTAGAGAATATTGATAATTGCATCTGTGGCAGCATTTGCCACCAGTGCATGCATCTTGGTGTCCTGGGTTCAGTGCTTAAACCATGACACCTGAGGACTGTGTGTGGGGTGTATAAACAATGAGAACTCAGAAAAAATGAAACCTGATCAGTTTCAGAGGCTGAATATAAAACAGAGAATGGGCACTAGAAAGAGACAGTAATATTAGAAATGAGCAGATTTACATCTCTGTAAGGCCTGCTGATTTGTTTTGGGACAGGCTCAGTATAGATCAAGCCAACGATATGCTTTTGACTTCACAAATGCCATGCATGAATGAAGAGGTCACTGTTAAAGGCTGAGTTCTCAACATCATGCTTGCTATTTAAGTTCAGTCATGCAGCCTGTGTTCATACGGGTGAATGTGAGAAATGAAGTCTAAGCCTGAAATAGCTTGTTTCCAGAAGAGATGCTTTTGTCGTTTTTCAGGTTATGTTTGTCTAATACTCTCTTGAGCAAGGATAGTGGACTTGGACTGCTTATGTAAAGGTATTTAGTTGATGCAGATGTGATGGGAGGGTCAGAACTCATCTGTCCCACAGTTTCTTTTAATATTGTACCTTTTGCTATACACAAGCAAGCTTTTGTTAGAATTTGGAATTCTAGTTTGTTAGACTTTTAAAACTCTGAAATATGCTAAAAGAACAACAGAGGAACAGACTTTATCTGGAACTCAGTTTTATATAAATATATGGCAAGATCATAACAATTGAGTGCAATGATTCTTCATATATAGCATTACTAAAACGTAGTATGTCATGCTGAATTTCTACAGGATACAATGTAAATAAAAATGAGTCAGGACATAGCCATGTGAATCCTAGCAGTATTCCTTCAGCTGGTCTGTCACTCTGAAAGTGTTCTGCTTCGTTTAATGACTTCATTTTTTCTTTAACTACATAGTTCCAGTGAGCACTTAAACCTGTCACTTATGTCTGACTAGCACGTCTTGGAGGCAGAACAGATGTAACACATGAATTAACCAGCCTGGCTCTCCAGAAGGATTACATACCGGAAGGCTTAGTTACCGATACCAAGTGCAAAGGTAACTCTTCATTCTTACAAACTGACCTTTTCACCACTAACTTACTTTTGATTTGCTGTGTCGTATAAGTGCAGAAAGTAGTCTGTTGGACTCTCCCATCACACCTGCGTGATCCTTGGCTTCACACCACTCCACCAGTCGTTCTACCAGTTTGACATTTTTGCCCAGCTGTTCAGCTGCTTCTGCTGTATGGTACCAGAGCCAACAACACAACAAAAAAGTTGTCACTTTTTAAAGCAAGTGCTAGAAAAATAAGCTGAAAGTTACTAACTAGAAGGTGTTAGTAGAACTACGCTAGCTTGCGTTAACAGTGGGAGAAGTCTAGGTTGAATGGAAGCAAGTGCAGCAGTCAAAATGGACACAAAATTCAGGAAAACATTTATAATCCACTTTTTGAAAACAACTTTTCAGTCCAGATACTGAGGCTTGTGCATTGATTAGGGAAAATACAGGTGATGTCACTCCCAGGTGAGTTAGCTCAAAAATGTAGAACCAGGAGGAAGCACTGTGGTTGGTTAGATTTGGTTTTATGGACTATGTCACATTAGTTTATTCAGTGAATTTCTATTTCACATCTAATACTTTGCTAGAACTAGAATGGATCTTTTGAAAAAATCTGCAGGGCTGGGTCAAAAATAACTACTTTGGGGTTTTATAAATCCCCATCCTGGAACAAGCTGTTAAACTAAAAGGTGCTTGTTCATTTTGAAATCACAGTTTATCAATTTAGTGCTTTAGTCTGTTCCAGGGAGGTAGGTACAGCCAGGAAATGCAGAAAGTGAACAGCAAAACAGGAGTGGTAGCTTGAAACAGGCCTCAATACATAGTTGTAAAGTGTCAGTGTAGGAGAGTTCTGAAATACAAAAGTAAATAAGCATTTGACACCTATTCCAAGGGTCCCTGGCAGTCAATTCAGGAGTTCTGAAAAAAAACCAACCCACATTCCTCTCCCTTTGCATATGTATTAGAGTTATTTCAAGACTTCAGGAGTAAAATTTTAAAAACCTCTCTGCTTCTCCCTTTTAAGAATCTTGGCAGCATATTACAGACTGAACCAAAGAGAATCACTTAACATAGAGAACAGTTTATTTTTACCTTGTGCATCTATTAACATTCTTAATGTTCCCAGCAGCTTGAACTGAACAGGGGGCATCTCCGATCTGAGAAATTTCAATACAGCTTCTGCAACACCAGCTGATAGCATCTTAGCCTTATTTACAACTGCATGAATAAAGAACAGGGATGATCTCAAGAGCATTTCTGGAAGATGCAGTTTATTTCCAAGATGGTCTTGAAGCAAGTTTTCAGACACAGTTTGAAATGTAGCTTTGGAACACAGACCTCAGGAACGTGAGTGTGCGCTGACAGTACTGTGTTGTGGAAAAATCGTCACAGTTGCTAAGACACAGGTGCGAAATTAAGCGCTTTCTCCTACCGTGTGCATCTGATTTTCAGTGTTCTGCCTGAATGTAAGCTGAAGATTAGACTTTACCCTCTTGGTCTAGGATCTAGGAAAAGGGTCTTCCAAAGAAGTCAAGTAGAAGCCCAGGCTAGTGCTTGCACCCCAAAATATGACAAAACTTCTCTGAGTCCCAACAACATTCTTCTATTTCATATAGGCAAAGGAACTAAAGCATCCAATCAGCAAAATAACGTCTTACCCCGTTCCGGTATTATTCTATTTGTAGCCTGACATGGCTGGAGCCTATAGTCGGTGTACTGTTCCCCCCACCCCAGACTCCTTTGTCTATTCTCCGCTTTCATAGAGCTCTCTGAAATATATGTAAGGTGCAAACTTGGTCCAATATTTTACTTCGATAAAAGTATTTATTTCATCGTCAGTGGTGTTTAACAAGCAGTTAGTCACTGAGGCCTGTTACTACTTGCCCATTTTTCTGTAACAAGATACATGAAATTTTATGTAGGTCTCTGGCAGACATCCCTGAGCATAGGCTACAGAGAAGCTTGCTGACTGATGGAAGCTAATAGAATTACTCACCTAAGAAAGGCGGCATACCACTACTGCTGCATGGGTTTATGTATGTATGAATGGTTGTTTTTAGGAAGTTGTGATTTGTCAAAACTGAAAATAGTAAAACAAGGTTAAATGGATGAAAGACTTACTTTTTTGGCTTGGTATGAGGAATCATACACAAAAATTAGACTTGCTTTGTTTTTGTGTGCATATGCTCTGCCTTTTATGCTTGGGTAATCAAAATTTATACAAATTAAGTTATTAAAAATGACAGAATTAGCATTCAGTTCATTGCCTACAAACAGTAACTAATTGCAGTGAGCTAGCTATTCTAACAGTCTATGTCCAGCTCTAATTTGGGATTTGCCAAAGCCTCATAAGTTACAGTGAGATGCAGTGTTTCAGCAAAGTGGGCACTGCTTTTTGGTGGAACCCTCAGCTGTGAGAGAGACCCCAAGTGAAACAAATGAGTAACAAAACAAATGCAGTGCTCTGGACAGGAAGGATTAAGAAATCATATCTGACGCCTCCTTAGCTCCTGGCCTATTACAAAGCTGCCCTTTCCTTGGTGGGGATAATACTGTGGGATCAAAGTGGCAAATGACAGTCAGTAGCCCTGTGATGTATTTAAAAAACTGCTTGTCACCACTGCTGTGCAAAAGACATGAAAGCAGTGATGGGCCTGAATGAAAAGCAGCAGTGTGACCTGCCTCTAGACTGCCTAGAGGGGAGCAGTGGGAGAACAGAATTTCACCTTTAGCTAAGTAGCAGTGCAAAGTGAGGCTTACCAGGAATAGCCAGGTTTCTGAGAGCACTCAGTGCTGCGTGCTGCACAGTTACATTTCCATCCTCCACATGTCTGTCTAGCAGATCCATCAGCTTTTGAACTATGCCATTATCCACCATATGGATGCAGTTTCCGTCTATGCAGGATAAGACAAGTTACTTGTTAGTGGAAAATTACTACTAAGACTTTTACAAGAGCTTTTTAAGAATAGGAGGATTATTTCCTTGTTCTTTTCAAGATTTCATTGTTGAGAATCTGACCACCATCATCAATGGGAGTTGCAGTGCTCATGACAAATTTAGATGAGTGATGTAAGAAACACTGAAGAAGGCGGAAATCCCCTATACCTCTTTGCGAATGTGAAACAATATTTTTAAAGTAAGCTTGATGCTTTTCAGGATTGTAAAGTATAAAAATACTGATGTTGCTGTATAGCTCAATACCAACTTTTTACTGTGACACGCAGTTTTTGTAGCTGTACAGACAGTGAATGATAGAAGGGCACAGATAAATTTACATAAGCTATTATGGCCTATTCTTACCATTTCTGGCAAAATTTGCAATAGCCAATGCTCCTGCAAGTTGTAGCTGATGGCTGTTGGAAGGAATCCATGAAAGGACTCTTTGGAATACGCTGCCTTTTCCTCCTTCAAATAACTTTTGCATGGATTCATCTGGGGTAAAAAAGCATAGACAGTCAGCGAGCCAAAGTGTTTGTTAGGGAAAATTATTTTCTTTATTTTTGTGAAGCTCTGCTGGCTTCACTGCAGTTGATTCAGTCCTGCAGTGGGATAAGAGGCAAAATCTGACCTATTAAATGTTAACTGGCAGGTAGCAAGTCCTCTAGATTATTTAGAAAACTAATAAACAGTAAAATTCAGCAGCTAAATGGCATTACACATATCTGATGTTGTTTTGCAGAAGATAGTGACACAGCGTACTCACCTCCAAGCAATAATAAAACCATAAGATCAGAAGCTGTTTTAAGCTCTGCAACATCATCCTCTTTGTCACTGTCCACAGTCTTCTGGACAATCTCAAGTAGGCACTCCACCAAGCCAGCTTCAACCAGCTGCAGTTTAATGACATCTGAAGAACAGCATGGATAATGGGCTCAGAATCATGATTTTAAATACATCTACTGTACATATACACAGGACAGGCCGTGAAATAAAGTAGTGATGTCAATGGTGGCACTGACACCTTATGTAGATAAAACTGTGACTTATTTAAGTTTTCAGGGCCATCTTCTCTTACTACTCATCTACCAGGCATTCCCCAGCGCTGGACCACCTGTAGAGCACCACTGTACACTGAAGCTGTATGGCGCTGCTCTTCCCCTCTCAAAAATGAGGGTATTTCTCTACAGCAAACTTCTGCCATCTCAGTCATCATGCAGCAGACTCATAAGGACTGTGCTGTGTTTGGGCTTTCCAAAGACTTTGGACTGTGTGGCAGAACAAAGTTAGGGTTTCTTATTCTATTTCACATGCAGAAGAGCTACTGACTTCACTGAGACATGCATGTATAAAATATAGAACTTTTTGATGAAATCTGAGCAAGTAATCACCCATTTTGTTTAGCTGAGCCAAGATTCCTGAAAAAATGCAGGAGTACTGTAAGGCCAAATCCAAAAGGCTGGGTTGTAAGAGAAATTTGTTACTGAAGAAAAACTGGAAACCGATGAGGCAAACTAATTTCTTATGTATTGGCAACAAGGCTCAACAGATAAGGTGATAGGCATGTTTTTTAGGTGGTGATACAGGACTTAGGAGCAATATTTTTTGTATTTTTTCTACGAAACCATCTTTGACAGATATTTCCCTGTGAACTTGAAGCTTGCAACCTCCTTTAATGCCTAACCTCCCTTTCTGTTAAGTGGAATGGCAGGTCGTCTGATGCTGCGTTATGTCTTTTTATTATGTGAAAGTGATTCAGGTGGGTTTTGCACGCTGATTTTTAGAAAGCAGAGTCACAAACCTCTGCAGAAATAGGCAAACAAATGGATTTCTCTTAGCTTTCCACATGGAATGGTGTTTCAACAATGAGGAGTTTAACTAAGTTAAAATATTTTCAAAGGCCAAAGCTTATTGGGTGTGCGAAAGTGTTCTATCTCTGGTGAAGGATGTGTCTGACTCTCAATTTCCTGTTATCACAAGGCTTTTTGCCTGAGTGATATTCATTGTTTCTCTAAGAGTGCCTGACCTTCCCATGAACTTTGTTAGGGAATGCAAAATACCCAGTTGCGATTTTTTTAAATAGGCACTTTTGCACTGAGGTGCTTTAAAAACTAGAGTTCCCTTAGTTACAGAATACCAGGTTGCAGATGTTCTGTGATTTGAAATATAAATTGCTACACTAGTGTGCTTCAACAACAACAAAACACAACCCTCAAAAAAACCCTAGCCACTAAAATCCAGACTCTGCAAGTGCTTCATTTAGATGTTTTTGCTTCTTGAGTTATTGCTTATTATTTACAATCAAAAGCACCTAGACAGTACCTGCACAGTGAACTCATTTAAGTATGCCCTGAACCCAGGGTGGAGGAGCTTGGCTGACTACCTCTAACATGCAAGCACCTGAGTTACATTCAGCAGCAGTAAACTTACCAGATTGTATTGTGACTATAAAACATAGTCTAAGAAAAATTAAGCATCTGAACTGAAATATTTCAAACTCGCAAAAGGTTCAACCCAATTCAGTGTCAGTCTCCAAGGATGGAACTATTTCTGAGCAACTTGCTAATTAGGGTATAAAAAACTAATATGTTTTGGCAAAATGTGCATTTTTAGAACTGAAAAAATGAATCCTGTTTTCATATACCACTTAAAAGAAAATAAATTTTAGACTGAAGTAAAAATTTGTCTCGATTTATACTATGTAAACCAGACAGAGAGAGAGTCTATGTGTACAACAGAGTAAGATGAAACCTAAATCTTTAGTTTACAATTTGTCTAATAATTTATTCCATTCAAACATGCTTTAATGCTGAAGTGATTAAAACAAGATTATAGAGCAATCAAATACTGTGATGTCTTCAATACTCAGAACTGCTTCCCACTTCAGTCCAGCTCCACCTGTTAACTCATTTCTTTGTTTCCATTAAGGGCAGATGGCAGATGATGCAAACCACCCAGAACTCCCTGGGGAGGAACATCCTGGAGGGGTGATCGGGCACATAGCACTTTCTGCTCCAGCTTGAGCAATGAATGAAACTTGAGTCTCCTGGGGCTACCGTAATTTATGCTGCCAAACGCCCATATTAAATTCATATGATCTGTCAATGAACAGTGAGGGAAGAGTGCTGAGCTCTGCAATTAACATACCCCCTGCAAAAATAATGTGCATGGGAAATGGAACTGCCAGTTGTTCAATGATCCCAGGAAATGATGCAATGACTGATGTCCTGGTGCTGTAATAGACTATGAACGCTTGAGCCAGTGTTTTGCAGACAAGTGTTGTAAAGCCCTCTAAAAAGTGGCTTTTGATATTCCCACCACAGGTTCAGGGAAATAAAATATAATCATCTACACAGTGAATCAGAGGTGGCTGATTGTTATTGACAGGAGCCAACAACAATTTGTTGGCTCCTATCACATGCTCAGACAATTAAGGCCTATTCACTTTATATACAAATATCACCACAAGGATCAGCTGTGGTGGCTTGTGGACAAAGCAGCCAGTTACACTGCATTTAGTCCCTGAAAAAGACACCAGTATACCAAATTACATATAAGGGAATGAATAAAAAATAGTGTAAGGAAGAAGAAAAATCCAATTCTCACCATTTTCTGCCAGGGGAGCCAAAACTTCAAAAATCATCTCTCTTTTATCATGCTCTATTTGCTTCTTGAACAGTTTCACGAGCTCTTCAGCAATGTTCGTATAGGCAAACTGCTCTTTACTTGACTCTGTGAAGCAAAAGGAAAAAAACAGTATCAAGTAAACAAACCACATCAAAAGGTAGGACTCATTTTCTTCTCTTTGTTACCAGGTTTATTCAGTAAGATGACTAATAGTGCTCTTCAGACAAGAACAATAGACTTGTGCTTGTCACTAAGTGAAAAGAAAAATGTCTTAACACTTTAGTTAAATGCACTGACCTGACTTATAATTAAGGCTTTTAAATATATGGCCAAGGCTGTTGGGGCTGTTTCTGCCCAACAGCATGTAAAGGTAGCTATAGTAACAGGAACATTACAAAAATACATATATAGTCCTTAATTGCTCTCAGTTTAACAGGAAGACTAGCAGATTATGTACTGCATTTTTTATGGGAGAGAGGAAGAGTCATAACTGAATGCTTTAACATTTACATGGTTTCACGATGGTGACACTTCCTTTGAAATCTGTGCATAGCTATTGCAGGGCCATTTCACGCTAAACAGATAAAGCAGCTTTACAGATGGGCTAGCTTGCTACTAGGAGGTCAGCCAGTAGATAACAGTTCTTCATATGTGGATTCAACAAAAGCATCTCTTGTTCCATTGCCTGTATCTTATTCCTCCTCATTGGCAGTATTACAGGGGATGCAGGTGGTAGGGCTGGTGTTCTGCATTCTTCAGTTGCCACCTCCTGAGAGCCATCTGTAGTTAGGAAACCTTCCAGCACCTTTGCTACTGCTCTAATGAGTGGCTTGGGATTATTTTAATGTAGAAGTGACCCAAAGGACTGGGGAAAAGCACGAAGTGCAGATCTAGACCCTTTTGTGCATGTCCCATTGTTGTTTTCTCTCAATATGCATGACTGCGTAGCATATTCTAAGTGGAATTTTGACCTTTCCAGTATTTTTAAAAGCAGAACCATCACTCTATTTATTGGGCTTTTGCCCTGCTTTGACACAGAGTAAGTTTCATATAATGCTTCTCAAGGGATCTGCACAATGCAGTTGTCTCTTAAGTGATGAAAAATTACAACCTCAGAATAAAATTCCCTGAAGTTACAAGGCAAAAATAAAATATTACAGTTACGATGTGATTGACTAAGATATTGCTTAAGGGAGATTAAAGTATTGCAAGCTAAATTAATTTTGTGCCAATCTTAAAGAACAAGCATCTTTATCTGTGTATGGGAACAGGAAGTCAAGCAGCTGCCACTAAGCTTGTTTCCCATGGTTCTGATTACCCAACTGGACAGAGCTGAATCTTTCTAAACAGGGAAAGGTAATACAGTTCTCGGTGAAGATTCCATTTATTATATTTAATATCCTTATGACTTTAGTTGCATTTAAGCACTAGAATTTCCAGGATACAACTCCATTATATTTTCTGCTATGCAAACACAATACACAGTGCCCATACTGAAGATCTTTCATCTATTGATTTCTTTAGTGCTATTTTGATGGTTCTTTCTGTTGTAGATGTGTTAAGTTGATGTTGACTTGCCTGCTATAAGCAAAGGTATTCTGCATGTGATCAGACTGCACTAGAGAACACTATATTCTCTTTGGCCTTAAAATCTATGAACTTAGAACAGTTGTGAGTAACTTCAGGCCTCCAAATAGTACAAACTCACAGATAAATTTTTCATGTTTTGAACTGATGAATTGTCTTAGAAATACAGGATGATATTGTAACTGCTATATTACTGTACTCCAGTGCATAAAAAAAAACCCCCTAAGACTAAAATTTCATAGAATAATTTAGCAGAAGAACAGCAACGTACAACATAAGTGATGATAAAACACAGGCTCTAACAACCTGTTGGTTTACACTTGGTGGAATTCAAATGAAAACTAATCCACTTGCAAAGACATTGGATCATAGCAGGACCACAAACTTCAGTTTAAGTAAGTGAAGCTGTAACTACGCTTGCTAAAAATAACATCTATAGCTTAGTAGTAGCATTCGTGACTTATACATGCAAGTATTTAGACTGGAACATGTTAAAACTCTACATCTAAAACAATATTGTGTAGGCAGATTTATGAACTGTGACTGTCTCAGTTTCATTCAGTGATTTCCATGAGCCAGATTTAATCCTGATATAACTTTATGGTGCTACACCAGGATACATTATTTATATTATTAATAAATAATTCACAGTAAGTAGCAATGCTCAAGAAATACTGTTTAGATGATTTAGAGTGTGCTTAGTTGCATTGAAGAATGTTAACGTAAAACATACGGTTGTTCTAAGTACTCAAATTTCAGTTACTGAAGGGGGGGAAGACAACTATAGATTTTGGAGACAATAAGCAGAAACTGTTTGCTTTAAATTTTGAATTTACAAAAAGGCATGGAACAAGCATCAGTGCAAGGCTTTTGTTAGTCTTAATACTAAACTTTATGAAAACTGGATATAAATTTGAGATTAATATTATGGACTTACCAAGTTCTGCTAAATTGCCAAATGCAACAAGGCACATCTCTGTCAGAGCTGCATTTTGGCAATGAATACCCAACAATTTCACTAATGTAGGAATAACACCCATATTGATAAGCTGTGACTGCAGGGTATCTACATAAAAAGAAAGTACAACAGTGAGTTAGCATTTCTGTTCCTAGTACTATTCTTTAAACCAAAAAAGCATTTTTCACACAATATAACTTCTACGCTGAGTGGAATTACAATGTCTGTCTCCTCTACTATTCTACACTAGAATTTGGTCAGACTTAAGCTATGGACACATCATTTCCCCTGTCCCTGGCAATTGATGTGTTCCCAGAAATATTCCCTCCTAATCTGGTCATAGGGTATAGTGAATTATGCATCTACTGATAATCTTTTGGTTATCAGGTTGGGTCTGATTCTGAGCTCACTGAGACTAGCTGACTGAAATCAAACAAAACTCTGTCAGTAAAATAATTATTTGAGAGCTTGTTCCTATATACTGTTTTCCCTTAAAGATCAAAACTGGAAAACTGTAATTAGAATGAATATAAACTGGCACTGAAATAAACATGAAAAGTTTTATAAACACAGGAAGTCACAATGTAGATTATGAGGAGCTTGAGAAAAAAGAAAGTTTAATAAGGACAAAAAATGGAAGGTTTCAGAAAAGTCTTTAGAAGCCATTCTGATAACTTCTTGCATAGGATGAAAGTTTATAGTATTTACAAGTAAGAAAGTTATTGCTTCTAGATGTCTGCAAATAGAAAGATGCTTTGATGGTTAGGCAGAAACATGATTGTTTTAAAAGATTATTTATAACGATATTTTCTTTTACACATTTTACCTATAACATAGCAAAGAAGAAAAACATTGTTTCACGGTTGAATAGAATGAAGCAGACATGAACACACCAGATGTTGCTTAGTAATTTCCCTAAGCATCTTTTTTCCTTTGTTTCGAAGCACTTTAACTATGTTTAAATGTTACAGACTTGAACTAGGGATCCAAAGCCCAGATAATTGAATTACTTCATTTAGCTTTGGGTCAAGGCCTACAGGGGAATTTAGTATTATTTTTAAAGGAATTCATTCTGAGCAACTGAAATCAGGTAGAGATTTTATATTTCTGGAATCAGAGCCATACAAATGGCAAATTTTACAGGGAGATAAAAACATCTTACATCTTAAGTCTAGCAAATTTAGTACCATCTCACGCTCTCGGAAAACTCTTTGCCTTCAAGATTCTGCCAAGTGTGTTTTGAAATTTTCATATAATAAAAATTATGAAAAGATTCTGGAATGTTTAGTTCATTTATATTCAGTGTAAAATATTTTAGTAATGATGATCAGTTTGGTACACTAAATAAGTAAATGGCATGGTTACTACAGGTTACCGGGGATAAGCAGGAATCCTTATGGTTTCACATCTTTAATAAAACTGTATTACTTACCAGTAACTGAATTTCCCTTTTTTGGGGGGAGGGGTAACCTCTTCCACAGATTCATGGTCTTTAGAGAAATTTATGAGAACGCCATGTCAGACATCAAAGAGCTGTTGAAGTTGTCAAATTTCAGGTAAGTACAAATTGCACTAGCGCATGCATTGAATGCCATTTTACCTCCAGCAGATGTGTGAGTCACTATTACACCCTCCTACTTCATTCCCAACTGACTGTAAAAATCTGTCTCTGAATAGGAAAATCGGGGAGGGGGTAGATGGAATGGTTCTGTGGAGAAAATGATCATGTAGGAGAACTCGAGTTACTGGTAAATAATCTGGTTTTGTCTTCGGTTTGTGATTGTCCCCTGCAGACACTTAAAAATTCTGAAGGAAAAATGGTAGTCATGTAGAGTAGGAGAACAAAGACACAAACCACAAATGCCATAGAAAATGATGTGGAAAGAAATTGCTTTGTTACTAGATTATGCCTTTAGTCACTTGTCACTCTAAAATCATTTTATCCAACTGTAATGGACAAAGAGACAATTAATCTCTGTGGGCTTCATTTGGCAAAACGTTCTGACATCAGAAGCATATAAACTATTTTGAGCAGGTTTGGTTTTTTTTTTCTGCTGTCTCTTTCTGAGTACAAAGTATATGAAAAGCACAGAGGAGAAGTGGAAAAAGGGAAACCATATCTGTCTTTGAAAGATAACAGGAATTTTCAGAGGCAAGTAGAAGGATATACTGTTGTTCAAGAGAGCATGAGCACACTGATTAAAGGGCCTCTAGAATTCCCAAGTAGGAAAAAGAAAACAGACCAAGAAAGATCAATTGTACTTGGTCAAAAGTCAGGTATTATACCTGACTCTGTACCTCTGATTTGCCTGAAGTAAAAAGATGGCACCTGAGCACAGGAATGGTCTACAGTGGTAAGAACAGGATTACAGGAACTGCCAATAAGGTGAATATTGACGCTTTAACCACAGTAAGTGAAAGGATAGATTTTCTCCTTTGCCAAAGTCAGGACCACCCCGTGAGTCACAAAACTGCACAAGAGGCAAAACCTTTGAAAATAAAAGGCTGCCAGCGGCTATTTGTGATGTTTATTCTTAAGCACGGGCTTGCCATACAAATTCTGGGCTTGTCATTTTCATCTGTTGTTACCACCAGTAACAGGCTCTTTCTCTAGTAAATACAAAAGCAAAGTCTAATAAGAGAAAAGTATTAGGCTTCTCACTGGTATGGAGACCTACAGTACTTCAGAGTAATTAAAAGCATCCAAGTGGTTCTGTCTTAGCTGAGGGGACTGCCAGTGATTCTCTGGCTGTCCTATGAAAGATCGCAAGCTGGGTAACTTGGAATAACTGTGTGTCTCAACCTTTCATTGCAGGAAGTGTTAAGGCCCTACTAGAGCAGGAGACAAATCCAAGGGCCACATGCATCCATCCTACAAGCAGTTGCCTGGCACAGGACCAAAGTGAGCCATGAAGCCAGGCAACATCATGTCTCAGGATGAAACAAGCATTTCTATGCGCTTCCTAAGCAGAACTTTATGCAGAGTGAGCAGGAAGCATGAAAACCCAAATGCCTCTTCTGAATTTATGACTTAAACCCACAAAAGAAACTCCCACAAATTTTACACTGCTATCACATGTTGCACTAGTAAGATGCCTCTGTGTTCTCTCAGGGTGAAAAGCACTGACAGTGATGCTGTACAGATGCATATACAGGTAGATAAAAGGCAATCAATACATGCGCCAGCACAAAGAATTACCTACCGAAAACTTGAATTTCAATGGCTCCATGTCCTTCGGTGACACACATGGAAACTCCAAAGAGTAAGATCTGGGGAGAATATCCCAAATTGAGAACTTTATTGGGGGCATTTGAGTTTAAAATACTGATTTAGGCTAGTTCATGATTTTGGACAGAATTTCAGAAAACAATAGTCATTTCGTGTTTCATCAGTAACTGTGATTATAATGCTAAAGGAAAATCTGTTTTGTACAAATTGGTGGCATAATTTCATACCCTAGAGAAACCTGCTTACGATCCCCACATCTATGTTAAATCATCATATAACGTAAGTAATTGTATTGATTATCTCACTGTCATAAAAGCATACTTTTTACCTGGTCTTACATGCTTTAGGTTACTTTGCATTTAATTATATTTAGGTCTGAAAGCATGCTAGACATCTTTAGCTGTGATGTAAATGAAACAAAAACCATGGCAAGCATGAAAATTAGCAAAGAGAAGTCTTAGAAGGAAGCATTACTGAAATACTGCTGTTAGACCATAATAATGGCGCTATAAATCTCCCTTTCATTTCTTGTACATTTACATAGCTTCTGCAGATGCTAAAGAGTGCAAATCAGTTCCCAACATTCATTCCAGTCACTAAGAGCTTTGTGAGAATAAAAAAGGCTTGGCAGTTGTATGATTTGACATCAGAATGTTACATCTTACAAAGGCACTGAAGAAAAGACAACCTTGACAGACTGAAGTTTAATATGAAATGAGATGAGGAAGCAATTACAAACATAATTATTTTTATCTACATATATGCACCCATATATAAACACATGCATACTTTCCACACATGCATGTGGTATTCAGTTAACTTCTGATCTCCAATTTGACTACCTAATAAGCCAACTGGCCTAGTTCTTCCATTATTTCTGCATTTCTTTAAAAATGCTTTTGTGGTTTCTTTTATAAATCTCAAGAGACAATCAGCTACCATATAGACTGATGCCATTAACTTGTAAATAGTCTTGACTCACGGGATTATGAGATCTGCGGAATAACTACTCATGTTGCTCTTTCACCTGAGTGTTTGTGTATGATTGTTAGTTTTATCAGATTAGTTTTTCATTCTTTTATCAAAGTCTGCTTTGCCTCTTGCTCTTAAGAAGATTCATAGATACACACAAAGTATACGTAACAATAACAGTCTTCAGAATGGGAGAAGCTCAACAATGTGCTGAACTCCCTGAAAGGTGTTGAAACAGCAGCTTTAAGCCAAATAAAGTTTGCATAGCTTGTCAAAGAAAGAATTATTCTAGGGTTTTGGCCAAAGCTGCTGCTTTTGGTATTAAGCTATAAGCAAAAACATTCAAATGTGTGTGACATGTTTGTTTCATTCCTACCCATATCTGCAACTTCACCTTTTAAGAATTAACTAATGGACATCAGGAATGAGGTATTTGTGTCAGACTGAATTTGGGTAGTAAAATATTATTATTGCAGAAAGGATAAAGATAATCTGGGCTGAAGACAAAGGAATGTGTCCCATCCACTAAAACCCTCTGATTTTTAGCAATGCAATTAAAAATAGGCACTTTCGTTTTTTAAGCTTAGAAGAACTGTGAGAGATGCCAAAGCCGAGTTTGTTCTGTTCACAGGGTGTAGCCACTAATGAAATAAGATACCAAGGAGGCAGAGGAAGAACTGAGAGACAGCAGGCAAAAATAATTCCTGAACACAGCAGATGGCACAAGAACCTTGTCAAGAGAATCTTAGTTTCAAAGCTCAGATAATAGCGTTATAAATGCAGTTACAATTCAAGCTGAGTGTCCAGAATTGAAACGAGATACAAGAATGCTCCATTAGCTTGCTCTGTTTAGGAAAAGAAAATATTATTTATAGCTGCTTTTTAGTTGCCATTTTTTAAAAACTCATGTGTGATAAATCCCTATGAAAATTGAAAAACTTAAAAGTACTCAAGAATTAGTGTCTCATGTTTAAAAAATATAGTTGATAGCTATTATAAAGTAATAGCTATTGGAAAAAGAGGGCAATTATTTGACTGGGAATGATGAACTGTTTAGAACGAAATAAAACAACTTGGATACTCTTTGCTTGTAAAATGCTAAGGACTTGAAAATATTATGGTGTTCACAGATAATTAGATGCAACTAAGTACCAAATGTGCTTTAAGTGTCCTTATCTGGATAGCCAGTACAACTTAAAAGAATGCAAATCATTAAAAGTGGTAAAGGAATCTTCAAAGTCCCCACCTGTAATTTTGTAACATAGCATGCTAAGCAGGGAAAGATTACAGAAACAAGAAAAGAGAAGGTAGAAGTGGTGTTTCAAAGGCTGAAACACTTCTTCCTTACATTTCTAATAATTTTTCTTTTATTTTTGTCCAATTTGTTTCCAGAACTACAGACAAAGCAACCCGGGATGCTAGGCTGCAATCCCATACTCCTCATCCTTCAGGAAAACCAATGCAGTGCTTCTCGTCTTTGTAAGTAACATGGGATCAAGTCTTTGCAAGTGAATCTGCTAACCTGTGAGCACAAGCAACTGTTGGGACAATCTGAGTTTAACAGTAATGAACTGTATTTACTCAGGATATTATCCATCTGATGCTGCAATGCATGGAAGCAAGTGGTTGTCTTGGGCTCACATGTGACACTGACTGTTGTTTTGAAAGTCTGCAATGGTCCAGAGGTGATATTTTTAGAGCAGTTCACAAGTATGGTCCAATTGTACTTGCAGCTCTTAAGACAAAGCTGACAAGACAGGTCACCTGCCCGTGTTGGCATTCACGTGCTGCAGGTACAGTCATTGAGATGTCTTCTAAAAATTTAACCCTCTGACTCACAATTTATTTTTTAATATTGATTTGTCAGATTATTTGGGGTTTAATTCAGCGGTTGTCCAGTAGGTGAGCAAATTTGCAATGGAACTAGAGGACACAAGTCTTACACAGCATACCCATGGGTGCTGGGCCAAACAGGAGCTGGGTCCCTACCAAAAGGCCCTGTCTGATGGAGAACACCAAATATGTGGGGTTCGAGAGGGTTTGGTAAGCCCCCAGCATTCCTCCCTGATGTGGTAGGACAGGGTAGTGTCCTGTGTCCTCCCAGGTCCAGGAGCTGGGAATACTTCAGCATTTCTCACTTCTGACACTTTTTCAGTGGCTCCTGTGAATATTGCATCAGTTCATTAGTTTGTGTGAGATGAAAGATGTTTAGCAGAGTAGAGAGCAGCTAGCGAATCCTCCTAGTTGTTACTGAACTACACAACTGCTTTATTGATTGCATCAGAGTAAGATGTCTTACTAGATGGAATGAGTCATTTATTCAACGTTCATAACACTTAAACTGTTCAGAAGCTGCTTGTTTGGGAGATTTATCTCATAATTAGTTTTCCTAGGGAAGATCTGCTGAGAGCTCGGTCACCGAAGCTAAGCTGATACACTATCTCTACACAGCACTTTTGGACTCTTCTGTCTTGAGCTACCAAATATACTGGATGCTCACTAGTCCTAATTAATCCAGATGATTCTGATAGTCTAGAGGTGTGAATATCTATTTGCTTCAAATATTTTAATGAATAAAGAAAATATGAAGTTAACATTATGAAATACAATAAAAAGTGACACTCATGCAGACATCAAACAATACAGTTCCTGAAAACCATATGAAATAAAGGCACTAGAAAGTCGCTATTTGGAGGAGAAGGAAGAAGTACTATAAAAAATGTATTCTTAGATAATACCAAAAAAAGAAAGAGGAGAAAGCAGAGAAAAAAGGAATGTAAGAACAAGAGAAAGAGATGAGACACATACAATAGTGGTATTTGTAGGTGGATAAGTAACACTGAAAGCTGAGAGCTCCAGAGAGTTGGCAGAGAAAACACACAAGGAAACTATGCTAGAAGAGATGATAAAGCAGATTAAAATGCATACAGTAAAGGTAAAACCAACAAAAAGTTAAGCCTATAGACTATCCTGAAAAGTAGAAGAGTTTAGGGGACATAGGCTTGGAAAGTGAATTACAGGATGTGTAACTTTAAGGAAACGGTGAGTAGCTAATAAAGAAGCTATTTCTTCCTAAGATAACAGTACAATTCAGGAAGTGGGCATGACTGAAGACAGAATGTAATTAGCTAACTACATTTGCAGTCTGTATCATTACAAGTCAGAAGAATAACCTCTACTTAGCTTTCCTCATTTATCCCAATTTTCTCAGAGATTTAAATCTTGAAAAACTTGGAAATGTGTGAACACCGTAAAATATGCTTTGGCATATTACCATGCTTGTGTACAGAAGCCAACTAGGTACTAAAATATCAATATGTTTGTACAACTGGTGTAGAACTCTGTTTTTTACCCTCAGTGGTCAAGGATTTCTCATTTAAAATACTATCTGGTGTTTTTGTCCCAGTCTCTAAACATCTCCATTTGATGGGATAAAGAACATAAACTTGTAATTTGTAGACACAGAACACTGTTGAACATACAACATAAATTATTCCCAATTTATCTTAGAAAAAAGTAACATGATTTTACATACATTTCACAAGGAGAAAAATTATTAAAGAAAACTGCTTGGCATACATACCCTCAAATCATCAACAAGACAACACTGCATGCCTGCAGCAAATTAATCTTATGGTGGTGTTTGATACTAAATGAAAAAGAGAGGATTTAATGCAGCCTTCTAATTTACTTCTGTAAATCTGTTTCTTCCTAAGGTGTGTATTGTTTTTAGACAAAGCAGTAAATTTCAGATGTTGATTTTAAAACTTTATACAACACGCTATATGGAATTGCATCAGGAAGATATCTAGTATTTTTGGGAACATAATTTTAATGAAAATAAAACTGCATATATGAATTGAGGTACTTGATCTTTTCAGAATAACTTAGTGTTAGTATCCACAATATAAACCTACAGTTGACTTTAACTTTTATTTTTTCTCTTTTTTTGATGGGGTTGTTCTCCTGGTAGACATAAAGCAAATTTTTGGTGTTGTTTACCATTCTCATTGCTATAGTTCATCAGCATGCCACAAAAGACAGTCAAGAGCTTCTCACTGGCTGGATCTGTTTTACTGCACAGTGACCTTATATGGTCTACTACAATATGTGCACCACCTGCATGGTCAACTGCGTTCCTGCCCTCATCTGTAAAACAAAGAGTTACATTAAAAAAAAAATGAAACCAAACCCCATTGTAGAGTCCCAAACATAACAGTAATCATACAAAACAAAGGTTTTAAACAGAGTGAAGTCATTCCGCCAATGTTGTCAAATTCATCTAGAGAGATGCTTGAGGTCCAGCTTTTAGTGCAACAGAGCTAGGAAAATGAAAACACCTACAACAAAAGGGATTAACCACCTGGCACTGATACCTTTGTAAGGAAGTTCTGTGTTTGAGGCAGAGCTGCTGGAGCTGAAAAGAAATATTCTGAAGATACATTGGGTTTTGCCAGAGGGAGGTTCTCAGCACTTTACAATGCCTGGTCCATACACCCTTGTGGACCAGTTAAATTGCCATTATGCAGGTCGAGAAATTGAAATATAAAAAATCAATTGCTTATGTTAACTTTAAAACAAAATGGGTGATAAAATGGACAAAGCAGACAGAGGTACTAGTTTCCAGTCACAAACTGTGTTCATGCACTTGTTCTGCCATACTGCATGTTCTTTGTACTTCTATACCTGAAATTTAATACCACTATCAACTTATTTTGTATGGCTAAAAGAAAAATTTGCTCTGCATCTCTAAAAGACTACAATGTTCTGAGGTGTCGTAAATAACACACCATAATCTTTGTATGGAACTCTTTCTGTATAACAAATCAGATTTGTTGTATCAGTGTAGGAATAAAGGAAAAATTTGCCTTCTCTTACAGTAATTGGCAATACTGCTTCCTTTCCTGGCAGGTAATCAGCAACAGACAACAATCAATAACCTAAATTCCAGGGCTTCCAAAAGAAGGTATTTCCAAGTGAGTTACAGTTGGAATCAACTGGAAAATGTGGACGAAAACAAAACCCTGGGGGAAAAAAGTGATTAAAGCAAAAGTTTTGCAAAATAAGAAGAAAAAAACCCCACCTCTCTCCTCAATTTCTTAATGGCGCCAAAGCAAAACTCATCTTTCCTTTGTTATTCACTGCTATATTGTCACTTGTCTCTCTCTTTCCATCATACAGAGGTCAAGCTACCAAGTTTTCTGCCATGTATTCAGTATGAAAACTAAGGTTGTCCACATTTATAATATGATCTTTCACTATAAAGTGTTCTAGAGCTCTGCACAAAGAAGTTTCTAAATCTTTCAATTCCTGTTAATACTATTTATGAGGCATATATACCCCTTACGTACTCTCTATATAAAAAATAAGTATTGTATATAAGCCTACACTATATAATGGAAATGGAAATAAACGTATACATAAGGGGTATATATAGGAACTTCAGATAATTTGCTGAGTGGAGCTGAAGGAGGAAGAGTAATTCTTGGTGTATCTTAACTATTACATTTTTTACCAAAGTAGTGTTTTGCAGAATAACTGAGATGCGTGTGGCAGAGGAAAACCATCTCTGCCATCACTGTCTCTGCCTGGGGCATGATGGCGACATCAGGGGACTGTGTTTCACTGCAGGTATGTATATTCCATTTTGAAAAAGAAGAAACTAAAATCTGTTTACAGTCAAAAAAAGTCAAGATTCTATGTCAAGGAGGAACTATTAAAAAGGAGAATTATAAAAGAAATCCCTCACATTCTTGACTCAGTGACAAATGTAGGTATAATGCTGACATGAATGTAAGTCCTACAGCAAAACACAGTGAGACAATATAGTCAGGTGTTCAGATTCAGTACTTATGTTTACCAAATCAGCAGAGAAAACAACAAACTTGGCTGGAATAGTCCAGCATCCTGCTTTATGCATCCTTCTCTTGCATTTTTTTAATTGCAGAAGTTACACAAATACATGGTTTTGTATTTGACTCACCTGTTTTGTGAGTCAAAACAACTTGGTCACTGATTCTGGATCAGATGGACTGAATGTGTTCCTCAAATTACGATAATGAAATTGAAATTGACAAACTAAAACCATGATACAAATAAGCTTGAAATAAGAATCCAGGTGTTGAGCTCGATCCTATGTTTTGATATGGAATTGAATATAAAATAAGTAAGCAAAGGATAGTACAATGGTAGCGTTAGGTGAGGGTTTGGAAGCAAGGGTTAAAAAAAGAAAAGCCAATTATAAGCCAAGTTCCTTACCTGGATAGAATTTGGCACAACTCCACTGAAAATAATTGTTTGATAAGATTTTCATTTGTTGGAAGATATAACTTGTATGTCCTTTTACTTCCTTTCTCTGGTTTGTCAAAGAAATTCTATATAAAACCTGCTGTATCTTTAAGTACACAATAGTCTGTCACTTCAAATACATGACAAAATTCTTATCAGCACCGTATTTTTGTTAGATAAATAATCAGCTTCCGCTGTACAGACAGCAAAAGTAAGGCAGAATGATTCAGAAACAAATCTCACTCCGAGAAATGTCTCTCTGTCTCTGTAGTATACTCAAAAAGTTAGGTTAAAATGAACTTCAGGATCCCTCCCAAGTAGGTGACAGGCTGTAAGTGCCAGACTTTGATGTTGCTACGTAAACTGGTAGATTAATGAAATTGAGTTTGTTGCTCTACCTCTTTCCCATGCCCTGTGTAGCTGCTTCTCTCCTCTAGGAACCTGGATGAAGAACAGACCTGAGCTAGTGCTATAATTAGGATCTCCAGTTGCTGCCTTCTTATGCCCAAGAGGATTAACTCAGCTCATTAGTGCAGGGCCAGCAAGAATCCTGTACCAGATGTAGGAGGAAAATTCTGAAGGGCCTGAACACCCGCTCCAAGCTGAGGCTATGACACCCTGTTGCATCCCCAAGCAAAAAGTGTACTTCTGACTCAGAATGCTCCATGTACTTATTACTGACTTGCTTCTCCCTGCTCTGTCGCTAAGAAACAGATTTTGCACACAAGAATGCTCACCGAACTCCAAATCATTTACAGTCAAAACAAGACCACAGCATGTTGCCATTTCTTGTACTCAATCCAAGTATTACCCTCCAGTTCAGCAGCTCTGTGAACTCCCACACTTAATGTGCTTCCAGCCTCCCAGAAGCTGTGTTGAAATTTTTTCCTGTGACCTTCTTAAATAAACATTTGCTATTCCTAAGAGATCAGTGATTGAACGGTTTAATGAGAGCATTCACATTTCTATCTTAAAATGCTTCATAGCAGCTCACAAAGGGCAATGCTGCTGTATAGCTTTTTTTTTTTTCAGCACACGTAATACTGTTTAAAGATGCCAGAATGACAACCCAAGACCACAGGGATTGGTTTTTCTCCCTACAAAATGTACGGTAAGATTTATTACAGAATGACTTACTACTTCCACGATGTTCTTTAGCCTGGGTGCAATGGAACCATCTCTAAGAAATAGTACGGTCTCTTTTTCTATCCCAAGCTGCTCACCGGAGTTTTATGCAAAACTGGGTTTTAATGTGGATCATCAAATTACTTTGCCTGCTCATATTCTCCCTGTGAACAGTCTCGTCATATTTCCCCGTGGCTCAGCCATGCCTGCTTCAATGGATGCCCAAGTCAAAGATCTTTTTTTAGTGCTTATGACAGGTAGGTCTTCAAAATGCAGCGCTTAGAGTAGTTTCATTTTGCTTTTCCCAGGATGTGTTTGTATAATTTTCTCTTGAGTTTTCTTCCCGTTTAACCAGAGTTAAGGGTTAAACCCTTAACCAAACCACTCTGTCATAAAAGGTTAAGAAGAAAAAAAGAACTAAAGCAACAGCTTAAAGTATGAAAACAAAGTGTAAGCTATATACAGGCAATGAGTTATTTCTAAACCATATGCACCAATACTTTAATTTTTGTCACTACTGTAAGCTTATTATTTCTGGAAATATATCAAAGAGCTGTGCCATAACACAGGCAGATAACAGAAAATACTTTTGCAAACAGCTCACCTGGTGATCTTTAATCCAAACCTTAAATTAGCTTTGTTGTTTTCATACTGAGCCCTTTTTTTTAATATAAAATTTGAGCTCTGCCAATCCAAGTGACATTAAAGAAGCATAGGCATCTCTCATAGATTAGGACAAAAACGTTTCTTATTCATGATCGATCAGGCTATAGAGCTGTGTCTTCACAAGAAAAAAAAACTACAGTTTTAGACAGTTATAAGCACTCATGTTTTACCCAATTTTAGTTAAGTTTTAAAATATAGCAGTCTGGTTCCTCTGTTATTCTGAACTTTAATATTTAAACTACAGTTTAGAAGTAATTTCAGAAATGTCCCTGGGCCTGCAAAGATGCACACTGTTATTTAAATGTGTATATGGTGAGTAAACCCACCAGCTAGTAAAAATTAGGTAGGCGTCTACAATTTTGGTGATGATGGTAACATAGCTACTTAAATAATGACTAAGTAAAAGCCAACCCTGGAGGAGTTTAAGGCCAGGCTGGACAGAGCCTTGGGCAACATAGCTTAGTGTGTGGTGTCTTAAGGTCCTTTCCAACCCTAACTATTCTATGATGCTATAGAAAATTATGTTTGGGATAGTCGTGTACTGAATGGTTGTTTGAAAGCTTGTCCATTTTTGTTTTGGTTTGGTTTTTTCACCAAAACAGGTAAGGTATGAACACTCTGTATTACCTTTCCCTATTATGATGGCCATAGTGCCTCTGCGTCCCCAACAGTTCTTTACTAAATCTTTGTTACCATATTTCCATTCTAAAATACGAATTTTGTTTTTCACAGTAAAATTTCACATGCAATGACATTTCTCAGTAGGGGTGCTCAAATTGGTCTAATTCATTCCATATTCTTTCGCCAGTTCATGTTTTACAAAGGTTTACTGGTGTAAATAGTTGCACTGGTATAAATGGTGCAAGTCAGTGAGGGAAAGGATGATTTGTATGATCAAGGTCCCTGATTTGCACAAACCAAGCTGCCAAGACAGCAGCTTTTTGTGACATGAAAAAATAATATAGTATTTCTTTTGGCATTCTTCTACTCTGCAATTGGGTGAAATGATCAAATTATTTAAATTATATGCTGCCGGTTTACTTTTAAGTGTTTAATCTTTATTTCACTTCGGTACAATCCTGCATTCTTTTTCACCTAGGTGCTTTGTGGGTAACTTGATGAACTAATTTACAGTAGCCCAAGTTGGGGGTGGGAAGAGTTCTTTCTACCTGTTCTATTTTTATTTTTCTCTGGTTTTTAATTAGGTCCTCTTTGCATGGTTTTTGTACTGAGGCATTCATCTGCTTCTGCTGCTCACTCTTTCACCTCAAGTCATAATCACCTGTGATAGCAAACTGGCTACTGCAGAGGAAATTATGATGTGACAATGTGACATACAGAAAATTATGACTGTGCATGGGGAAAAACCAGTAGGGGTAGAACCCCAAAGGAAGAAAGGTCCTGCTTACATGTTTTCCTCTCTTCTTACTAAAAAAATAGAGAAAATATTAAAAAAACACTATTAATGTCAAGCCCTTAGCTAGTGTAAACCACGTTCTCTATGAAGATGTTAGGAAAAGCATTGCCACTTACATAAACTGGGAGTTTACCTTTCCTCCCCCCATCTGAACACTGTAAAGATAAAACTTTTAATGCAATGTTGTCGTCCAGTTTTAATACTTGACCCTACTTTTTATGTTCAATCTGTGCATGCTTTTAAATCACTGGATTCTGGACCATGTCAGTTCTTTGACTGCAAGACTCCAGACTACAACCCTGTTACAGGACACCCAACAGGACTGCATTAATTTTATGTTTTCAAGGAAAATAAGCTTCATGTAATTATATCGCACTATTATCGTTTGCTACTTTTTCCATGTTTTCTACTCATAAAAGTGATAGGACACAGCAATACTGTGTTTGAGATTCATGTTTTAATAATTTGAAAGATAATGTTGGAGATTGCTCTATCTTGTACTGAAATTTTGTTTTCCTTTATTTAAATCCTTCAGGAATTGTAAGACTCTGATTACCAGAAGAAGTTTTGTTTGTTTTATTTGCTTATTGATTAAAATCAATCAATATAGCCTTAAAATTTTTGCTTTATGGAGAAAAAATAATCTTGAATTAGTCATGCTTGCTTCAGAGATAAACAGAACAGTCTTTTAATCAGTTCATCTTAAATTGCTGACAACTATCTTTAGCCCTAACTCCAGCTGCATTGAAGTTATTATTTTAGAAATTATTGCTAAAATAGTAAATATGTAAACACTAAACTAGAAACGTGAACAGAATTATGTCTTTCAATATAGTGTCCTCAATGACTGAAAATACATAGCATTGATCTTTTTGGATAAAACTATTGGCAGTGTATTTGCTGGCTAATGACAACTGATGCTTATTTTTCATATTCCCCTTACGTCAGGTACATATGAGAAAAATCAAATGCTTCTGATTTCAGACAAAACAACAGTGATGAGTTTACTGTTCAAGATTCTTAATACTTCACTTCCAGTCAAATTCTACTAATGGATCTGAGATTTCAATATAACAGCAGAAACATTTTTATCAGGAACAAGATATACAGTACTACTAGTCACAGCATTGTCAGGTGATTTGTTATGGATTCCGAAGAGATTTTACTTCTGAAGTGCAATTTCCACTACCGAATTCTATTTGAAAATAAAGAACCCAACTGGTATGAGGAAGTTCTAGATACATGAAAGTCTGGTAAAGGCCCTCAAAGTTGAATGTAGCACTTCCCTCTGTCTTCTTTTTCATGTACAATATGCTTACAGCAGATTCTTTGGTTGATTTTATAACTCTATGCAACTCCTCAGTAATTCCATTGCAGTCAAACAAATTACTCTAGGTTTATGAGAGCGTAAGTCAGAGCTGAAGCCAGCCTATGCTTATTATTTTATACAGCATGAAATAAATCATGGAATCCAATTATAGAGTAAAACACCAGGCAGTCTTTCTACACTGGTAAGTAGGCATTTATAGCATCTCATGCTATTAACAGAATAAACCTGCACACAGCAATTAATTTAGAATTTTTACTCCCAGGCCTTGAGTGCAGTGTTGTCTCTTGGCTTCAAACTTGCCAAGAACAAGACTGTGAACCAAGCACCGCATAGTTACAGTGTGTGGCAGAACAGGGGCATTCTACTGGGTGCTGGCGAAGGCAGCTTGGCAAAAAGCTCTGCCTGGTATTATGATGAGAGGGGTACAGCTAGCTGCAGCTGTGAGTCTCCACCAAAGCAGCCAGAGGAACAGTCTCAGAAAGTGTGTAACCCATGGGGATTTAGAGTTTGGGAAAAGCCCAAGAAGCAAAAAATGAAACAAAAAACCAAACAACAAAACCCTCCATAACGCCTATTTGCAGATCCTACCAGGCCCTGTGAGCAAAGAAAACTATTCATGTAAGTGAAAAAGTAACAAGTAGCCCTGGGACCTAGGACAAGCTGTGGTGAGTCTTGGGGTCGGAGTCAGTGCTATCTTTGTGCCAGAGAGTGAGAGGGTGTGGCCTTCTAAAGCAACTCCTATACAAAGTAGCTACACAAAGTAGCAGTGTGCAGCCTGCATCCAAGTGCTAACCTATAGAAGATTCTTGTATCTGAAATATTGTAGAATACAGCCTGATGAAGACCAGCAAAGTGTTTTGTTTTAGGAAATCTTTTTCCTCCTTAGCAGAAGGCAACCCACTGATTTGGCCAGAGGGCAACTAGCAATGCACTATGACTGCAGAACAGCCTATGCTCAAGAAGCAAGAAGGTGGCAAGATGTGGTTGATAAACTGGACACTGGCTCAGGTAAGTGATTCTTTCCTCAGAGAAATGTGAATGCTGTTGTAGATGGGGCATTCACCCCATCCACCCTGACTCCTCAGGCCATTCTGCTGGCTGGACGGCTAACCAGACACACAGCAGCCTCAGGATCAAGGAGGCTTAGAGACTAACTTTGTTCATACACACTGACACTTTATGTGACAAGAACACAGCTTTGTTATTGCTAATGCTAACTATCTTGCTATTATCTGTAGTTTTATCTAACTTGTCCACCATTTTTATCAAGTACTTAGGCTGCAGCTTCCTCTGGTAGGCACTACCTCTTGATTATATTAATTTGCAAACAGTACTAGAGAATCCCTCTAACTAAACAGAGTCCTGGTCCCTTGGCTGAGACATTCAAGAACTTCACTGCATTAAGGGATGCATTTTACTAATATAGTTCTTTGCCAATAATGTCCAGTTTCTGTTTCTGAGAGTTACACAGTATTTCTTAGATATGAACACAAAAAATATAACTGAATTTAGGTGATCTGCATGTCGCATGTTAACTTTGTGCTGTTACTACACTGTATGAAATGCTGTGTAAAACGAGATGCCTATGTAGTTATCATGTAAACAACTAAAAGGCTTGGCCTGTGCAAGATACGCATGGTGCAGTGTTGCAAAAATCTGCAGAAGTGGATCTGAGAGTACAACAAGACTATATTCTACATTATTATTTAAGAAGCTATCATTATATAATTGGAACGTATTAAGCCACAAATTTTAAAGGAGAATAATAAAGGCTGCGAGCTTATAGAAAAATTTAATAAACGCTTACTTCCCAGTTATACATAAGCAATGTTTATCAAGACACACAACAGACTTTTTCTTGTTTTCCATGGTAATTCAGTTGGTGTTTTCTACCATTGTTGATTTCATGACAGTTGATTTTTCTAGTCACATGTCTATTTTATAAATAAAGTGGACTAGACACTTTGGCCATGTCTAACAAAGCCATTTGTCTTTGGGGCTTAAAAGCAAAAATGTGACTGTGCAGTTATCTACAAAATACGAACAATTTCAAGTATCTTAAAAGGCAAAGTGAAAAAAAGACATGAGAAGGGAGCTTGAATTTAAGTTAAGGGTAAGGGTAGTTAGAAATCTTGTGTTGTTCATTATTGTTACTGAAATTCTAAAAGCTAGGGGAATTCCAAGATTTTGCCTTTTATAATTTATTTAGCTTTGAAGTATGAAGAAATAGATCAGTTTTAAAGAAAAGTTTGAGTCCTTAACTTGCTGTGAGGGTGGCAGCAAGATCTAGTGAATAATGCAGGATTTCTTTACAAGTCTGCTCATGACCTTTCCTAAGACCCTGGAAACACGTTCCATCTCTTACCCTTCTTATTTTTCTTTTTTTCTTCCCTAATTTCCTTGTTGCCTGTGGCTTCTATTTTTACTGTAAATTAAGGTGTCTCCGAACCTGTTGGAATATAAGCATGACACAAATTTTACAGACTGTGAATGAAATGCTGGAGGAACAGACAGTTAAGGCATCAGAAAAAAATCTGCTTTGTTTCTTAGATTTTATTTTCTTCGTACTTGTACAGTTCCGATCTACTTATTCTGCTTATTCAAATAATCTTCCTAGAAAAACCAGGAAGAGGAAAAATATTTGTACTGCAGAAAATAAGTAATTTGGGTTTGTTTTGAATTATTTTTTCAACCCCAGGTGGGCTTTTTTGAAGTTTTGGCTTAATTAAAAAAATTTTGCCACTTGTGTTAGTGGAGTTAATATATGGAATGGAACTTTTTAAAACAGTAACAGCCTGATATTGAGAGGTTTTTTGTATCACCTCACAAATGGCTCCTTCTGATGCTCTAGGAAAATTTTCTCATCATTTTGATTCCATTTAGGCCAGCTATTAAATCAGTAAATTAGAATAATATTGTTGAATAGCTTCCTAAGAACATTCATGATTAATTGCTGATAAGTACTAAATATTACTGTGAAAGTATATGTTAGCATGCATATGGTATCCTTAGTTTCTAGCTGATGCAATACTTACGCTGCAGAGGCTTGGAAAATCTACTGCATTATCAGGGACTAACTTAAAAATGCTATAGTTTTCTAAGGCTCTGACATGCCTTGGAGAGGAAAGATCTAAGGGTAAAACATTATTACTATACAACTAAAAACTAGACTTTTAATTGTCTGCAAGCTGTTCTGAGCAGCGTTCAAGTAACAAGTTAAAGCCTCTGGTCCCAATTTCATTACACTGCTTGAGAAACAGCTTAGTAGGTGGCATTTGCATTTGGTAGCATCTAATACCATGAAAAGTGAAAGATTGTAGTAAAACACTGCATGAATCAGGGTGATCTTCATAACAACGACTAGCCAATAGTGTACCATTATCAACACCAGTTGTGTTCTAGGATTCTGCTGTTTTTCCATATGGTACTGATAAAGGTTATGCCATTTTTTTTAAGAAAACTGAATTTGACTTCTTTCCAGGATGTTTAATTCTTAAGCATCTGGTTTTCTGGTTTAGGTTCTGAAATTCATCTCATCTCCTCAGAGGAGATGTATGTAAGTGTACAATTGAGTTGTTTCTTATTTTTGTACTTAGCCTTTCTTAGCAGACCTCTGCAAGAGGTTTGTACACCCTTTATAGGATGGACAGCTGAGTACAGAGAATTTATAGTACGTGTAAGATCTTTTTAAGAAGTGCGATAATGTTCATGGTATGGTGTCAAGGCTGAGATCAAGAGAGATCCAGGTCTACATGAAAGGCCACATTGCTGAAATTCAGCAAGGAGGTCTTACCATCAATACAAGTAAGACTGGGTAGATAACAAAGAAATGTACAGCTTGGGAAATCAGGAAAAGATCCAGTAAATTTCCTGCAGAAAAAGGTAGATAAGCAGCTGTCAGAGGAGAGCTTTTACAGAATGAGTTGGCAGTTTGAGTTGCTTTCCAGTTCTATAGCTGTTTATTTCATCAAGTATGGTTGGTGAGAACATGTACTCACGCTGGTGGTTTCATGAAAAAACAAGGTTGTGAATGGGTACAAAAAGCAATAGCTTTGAGAGATTCCCCACAGAGGTCTCTAAGCACATTAATATGAATATTATGGAAGGGCAGAATGGGAAATTTTTCGTTTCCCTTACAAGATATATGGAGATCTTATTTTCATTTGATGGCTTTCTGAATATGTGGATGCTCTAAACAACAAGAAGGAATTACTATCTAATAGGTAAGAGTCTAACCTAATCTCAACTGAAGTCAATAAGAATTACTCCCTCTAGTCTGAACGGCTACTGAATCAGGCTCTAAATATCCTAGCCTTTCACTTCCTCTTACAAGCATCACTTTCATAGCATAATTATGGCAGCTTCTGTAGTGTGCCCAATGCTATGTAAAACTACAGGAAGATAGTTGTCAGTAAGTTCAAAACTGAAGTGTGTAACAAACTACCTGTGGAAAGATCACTGAGATTAAGATAGGATACACATCACAAACTTGATAAAAAATATTGTGACACAATTATCTGTTAAGAAAATACTACTATTTTAATATAGCATCATCTTCCATTAAGTTTTTTGACTGAAATTTGGCTGGTTGGCCTGATCTTTCATCTCTACAAACCACATTAGTGTGTGGGATGTCAGAGCAGGACAGACCTGGCTACAGACAGGTTTTGTCTTTCTCCTGCATTCTCATGTTGGTCTAGCAAGAAGGCAGGCCTAATTTGAAAATTGTGGTCTGAGTTTCCCTGTCCCACAAGCTCTCAATCTGCCACATGATTCAAGTCACCACCATCTTCCCAGTCTACTGGGAAAGAAGCCAGCAGAGAGAGCTGAGGCATGTACTAACCATAAGGTTGTTCATGAAGTGATCACAAGCTGCAATTCGTACAATGCTGTTCTTTAACTTAATATCCCATATAGCTGATGGTAGCAATTCATTTTTAGGCTTTATCTACAGCAGAATTAACCAATCTGCTCTGACTTAAGATATTGCTTTTTGAAGCAAGAGCCATGTTATGTTAAACATAACCTTTCCTGAACAATGGAGATGAGAACTTCATGTTGCATGTGGAACAAAGATGTAGGGGTAACTTAGAACAGTTTTGGAGGTATGCCCTATTAGTCTGTAACATCTGTACATCTGTACAAGCCCTAAATGAACAAACTTACTAAAGAAATAGCACTTGGGAGAATGGCGGGGGGAGGGGGGGGAGGGCGGGGGAGCAGCGAGAAAGAAGGAGACAGGACTGGAAAGAAAGTAGAAAAGTAGCTGTAGTTTGATTCATGGATAATGAGTTGTGAAGCAGCTAGAAGGATAGCTTTTACGCTCTGACTGGACAATGCCTAAGAATTTAGCTTTGATTATAAGTAAAGAACGTAACTGGTGGTTAAAAGGAATGAGTGGGCTAGGAGCTTTGTATCTACTAATACAGTTCAGGCAAAATTCTGTCCCTGAGTGAGGCTGAGGAATCCGTTGTCTGGGGATACGGAAGTACAAGCAGCTGTATTTGGTACAGGCTGTAGATACAGTGGGGGAGAATGGAGGAGGAAGAGCAGGAGAGATCACGTCTGCATTTCCTTGCTTTGCACTTCCTGCTTTGACGAAGGTTTGGGGGCTGAGGTGTATGTGGCATTTACTAGATAAAGTGTGTAGAACAATTACAGGCTGTACAGGAACATGCAGTAATGTATCTGTTCTTAAACTGCAGGACAGCACTGAGCAGTCTGCAGACTGCTGATTAGTTAAATTCATTGCTTCTGACTTAAAATCTCTTTGGCTGCCTCAATTGTTTCTTTCATCTTTGCATACAAGAGGAAGGTGGGGAGACTAAAAGCCCCATCAGTACTAACAAAGGTTCCTTATGCTCTGCTTTGCAATTGTATTTGCCTGTATTCTTGATGTTCAGAGACTCATAAAGCAGATCTCTTCACAACATAAATGCTTCAAAAAGGATGCTCTCAAGGATGCTTGGGATAAATTTGACCTATTTTTTTCCTCTTTAACTGTTTATGAGATGCATTTAATTCTTTGTATTTTCTTCCATGCTCAAACAGACGATTCAGTATTATTTCAGGGCCTAACACTGACGAGCACCCAGACAATAACACTGTGCATATGTACCTCAAACTTCATAGACAATTGAAGATCTATTGGTAAGTCAAGAGGTTTTCATTTCCTGTTTTCTGTGAGGAGATAAATCCGTTCAGTAAGGTCTCTGGCCAGCAAGTATGTAATTTCCCTTTTATCTTGTGGAAGGTACTAATCCTCTTCCAGCACTGGGACTTCGCCATGAATTACCTTTCCATAGCAGCTGTGTTCCAGGACCAAGCCCTCCTGAACTTATGTGGCAATGGTCTTGCTTTCATGCAGCAACTCTGGAATGTGTGAATTCCAAGAAACCACTGCCATTTTCATTTAATCAACAAAAAGTTTCAGACCATCCTGAATCATCCATGGCAATGCCACTTTTAAGGGGCCTTCCCTGCAGGAAAACCCATTTGTCCCACAGCTTTCATCCTGAACCATGCAGACTTCTCTCAAAAATAGAGACCTGATTAACAGCTTTTCACACAAACTCTCACTAAATGAAGTGATGCATGCTTGCTGGGATGAAATACAGGGTAATAGGGGCTTTCAATAAATAGAAATGTTGCTATGAGCCATTCAGTATGGGCCTGATTTCAGAGTTTCAGCCTAACATCAATTTAGAACTTAAAGACCTTTTTCTTTACAGCATGTTATATTTACATGGGCAGTAGGAGTGAAAAAACACTCATATATATGGTAAAATATAGTTACTGATGTATTTCAAGTTCCTGTATGAGTCTCAATTATCAGAAGGGACATGCTTTTGTCTCAATTAAAAAGAAAAAGACTATCAATACATAACATTTTTATTAGAAATATTGGCATCCATACCTTTGCTTTACTTTAAAGCTTTTTGTTAGGAAAAAATAATAGTCATAAATGAAAATATATTAAATTTCATAATAATAAGCATTTTGTAAGTATTTGTCCTAAATAAGAATTTAGGATAGGGTACATAACTACATAATCATTACACATTAAGATAATATATAGTCAGATAGGGTGGATGTGATAAATAAGCACTGTAAATAGCCTCTTCTACTCAAATCCAAGATGCTAATCTTGATTTTTGTGACATTTTATTACACTTTACATTAATCTTATTCAAATACACAGAGAAGCTAGTGACTGTCCTCCTACAGGAGCACAGCAACATATAGCATATAGAACACTCTGCTGCCTACTGTAGATTTTATCAGTGCCAGGTTTGCTCCACAGAAGGGCAACACTGGGCATGTAATACAGATTTTCTGTAGTGGATAAATCCTGAACTATAAAAACCAGCAGCAGTCTACAATGCCTGATACTACAAGAATAATTTTTGTGTGTCCTTATTTTATTTCATGAAAAAATGTGGGTTGAACAACAATGACATGAATAGTTATGTAGATTTTGCTAGTATGAAATAAACTAGTGCCACCTGGGAATGACCTTTATATCACGTCTGACCCTGAAATAAAATACAGTAAATAAATTATGTTATGTAAAGCTCAACAGCTCCTACTTGAAGTTTCCATGGGGAAGCAGCTGTTCAGTTGATTAGTCACCTTAAAGAAAATCCTAAATGAAAGAATTATACATTAACATCCTCAAGAAGTAGTTGTCTGTAAATGGAAATGCCAGCATGGGAAATCTGATTAACTTCCCTGAGGTCAAAGGCAAGGTAATTTAAAACAACATAAAATGTAAATTTACAAATTAGGATTAAAAAAAGTAGCAAAGAGAAAGGCTACCAATAATTCAGTTTTTTCAGCAGTTTTCTTACCACCAGAACTTTTAGTAAATGCAACACATAGCACAAAGAAAATTTCTTGCCATATGAAATAAGGCACTAAATCTGAAGAGAATAGAATGCTTTTACAATTCATCTCACTTCCCATCTGCAGACACCCATAGGCTTCTAATTCCTTCATGTGCACGGAAAGATGTTCCTGGTGTCTCTGCTTTTGTACCATATTTATTGTGCACTGGCTTTTATAAAAATAATTAAAATAATGGATAATGAGGCTGTATTTTAAAATCACTGCAGCCACTGGTTGGTTTCGCAAATGACAAATCCATGCGTGTAATCAGCACATGTCACAACTGCATTTCAAAACTCAGTTATTTGGCATTACATAATTTATTGTGCCCACAAAAAGCTAAAAAACCTTACCAGCCTCCCTCCTGCTCCATAACCCTTGACAACCAAACATACCAATATGTGATATTGGAGCAACCGACTGGCCACATGAGAATTTGAGAATCAGCAACATAGCTTAGGCATCATTTCAGCCACATGTGTAGCTCTGCACAGCTTTCAGACTGGTAAAATATGAATATTCCCTTCTGACTCTGTTCCCTTCTGAGATATTCTGTCTCAGGAAGAATTAAGTATTCAGGCTGCTGTATATGTAGCACCTGCTCTTTGAAAACCTCGCTCATTATGTTTAAGAAAAACGAAACCCAGGATCACAACTATTTTCTATTTTTACATTCAGTTGTATCACAATATCAAACCATTTGTTTTTAATCTTTCACAAAAGCGCAATGCAAGTGTGACATCCAGCTGTCCCATGCAATCAGAAAGTCACATGGTAAATAAAAACGAAGAAAAGGCAAAAATTACCCCTCCAGTACATAATGTACAGAACACTAAGCCCTTCCCCTCCCTTCTACAAGAGCAGCTACAAGATATGGCATATTTCAACACTCACGGCTATCGTAGCATATATTGCCCAGGGCACGTCCTGTTTGAAGCAATACTTCCTGGTCTTTGCAGTTTAACAGCTGCACCAAAGGTGGGATCAACCCGGCATCCACACATGGGTTCCGCATAAATTCTGCAAATAATGCAAAGCCTGTTCAAGCAAGCTGGCTATTGTCAGTTTCATCCATTCCAGCTACATTGGCATTGCAACTGGGCCTTTTATCAGAGTAAACATATACACAGACAAACAGTGTAAGTTCTTATGCGAGTTTACAGAGAATAAGCCTAAGTCAGGATTTGGGCTTATGTTCTTTCCATTAGTTGTTAATTCAGAAGGAATTAAGAGTATTTAATTGACCTCCATGGAAACTAATTTAACACAGCCCAGATCGAGCATGTTTTTAGCATCATAAAGAACTGTTGAAAAGAACAACAAATTCACAACTTTTTTCTCCACCCCAACAAATTCAACATAATCTAAAATTACTAAATAACATAAGATTACTTAAAACTAGTACTTATACTCCAAAATGAGCAGCATTTTTTTTTTTACCCTCTGTTCCCTTAATTAGAACTTTTGAAAAGCTTTTGCTCTAAAAACAAATTTTAAAAGGCATTAAGTAACAGGCTCTTAATTTGGAAGGTAAGGAATGGAAAAGAAAAAGAAAGAATACGAAATACAAGAGAGACTAAGTGAGCCAAAAGCCTGTACGTTTCCACATTCTAACTGATGCCCTCCATGGGAGGAAAGCTAGAGGACCCATCCACTGGGAAATTCTGCCTTTCTGTCCTTTCTTTCTGCTGTGTTCCCCAGCCACAGCAAACCAAAGTACTATTTCACATCCATGCAATAGTCATAGATAGATAATTGTCATGGTGTCAGAGAGATAAAGGACTGGTCTCCAGAAGTAACTATAGTTAGGCAGGCACTGTGCTGCACATTTTACAAGGGAAGTTTACAGAAGCAACCACCTGATACACCCATAGTGTTACTTAATAGTTTACTACAAAGCACCCTTCAGAGAGAGAGCACTGTGTAATACGCAAAAGGTCAATACGTTTTTGATCTGTGAATTGCAAATTATCTCTTCCTTATCACAGACTATGTTGGATCTTCAAAAATCAGTTTACCTTTGTGTTACTTAGTCATTTATGAGACAGAATGAACCAGGGTGTATGATCCCCATGAAAAGATATGAGAAAGTTTTTCTGATTCTGGACCAACAGAAACCCCCACACCCATAGTCAAACATTTCATACAATACTTGAAGTACAAATACATCTTCCTAAATACTCCCTTGGTGCACCTATTACAATGTTCTTTGATGTTTCTGTAAATACAAAATCTTGTATCTTTTGTAGTTAATATTGCAGTTTTATTTTAGCTAAAGAATTAATTGTCATAGAGGTAGGCAGTTCTCACATGATGATAAACCTTGATATATCAACAAGCAGATGAAATATAATCAGCAATATTTATATACTTGCACAGGTTCAACAGAAGATAGCACTTTTTAAAACTGTAGACAGATGCTATATTGTGATAAATGGTGACAGTATCCATCTTAACAATCAGAACAAATATCAGCTACATCTGTTCTTTAAACTTGGTCTTTCCATGTCCTTGTAACTTTTTGTCTATTTCTTTCTTTATGACTCACTTTCATATTTATTTCAACGTTTATTTATTCAATGTTTTATGTTCCTCCCTCTATCTTCTCTGTCCCCTCAGCCTCTTCCTCTCTTAATTGCCTGCAAAAACTCTGCTCTGTTCCTCAGCTTCTCCCTGCATCTCTTTATTTAACACCCACTGGTTTACCCAAGTCTCTATACCATCCTGGCCCGTCACAGGAAATGGAACTTGTTCTCTCCTAAATGACTGAGAGGTCTCAGTCTGCTCTTTTGTATTTTCACGTTCATGGTCATGTGGTAAAAAGGAGTAAGAACCCCTTTCTCCACCCTCCCTCCATCTGGAGCGAGCAGAAGCTTTCAGTCTTTCATTCAGCAACAAAATAATTAGGCCATATGCTGAGCAAACTTTTATTTGTCAAGGTCATGTAAGGGCAAGGAGTAAAAGAAATGGTGCCATATATAGCAAGATAGATCTGTGAAATGGCAACAAAAATGTGGTAACTGCAACTATATTTGCAGGTGATAACTACATAGAAGAAACAGAAGGTAATCGAGTACGAGGCATTTAGAAGATTTTCACTAACCTGGCGGGGAAATGAAGCAGATCCTTTGAAGGAAACAGTGAAGCAAGAAGTTGGGAGGAGAACCATTGAGGACAGAGTAACAGAAACCGAAGAAGGACAAGATTTTGAAAGAGAAATGTAATTGTGTTGTAGTATTACAGATTGTAAAGATGATGTTCTCATTCCTATACTTGGCAAAGAAGAGGAGACTAAAGACCTCGGAAGAGAGTTTATAACGTCCACAATGGGGAGAGAAACTCCACATAGCAAATGCATCTGAGCCTTAATATGCTCACATTTGAAAGGGAAATGGCTGTAGCTGGAGAGACAAGAGTGACTAAAAGGAGTTTTGTGTGTCTGGATATTTAAAATGGGAGAGACTAACACGAGCTCACGTTGTGAGAAGGAAGAATCATGTGAGCTGGAGAGGTGAAACAGAGCAAGAGCACAAAGAGGTGAAAAGGAGATGAAACATGACAAAACCATCAAGGCATGTAAAGGAATTCAATGGGACCAGAGTGGGGGTGTGTGGGTGTGTGTATAGGACCAGATAAGGAGAATGGGAAAGGAAAACAAGAAGCAGGGAACAAAAAAGATTCTCTTTTATCAGTAAAGCCCAGATTCAGAGTCAGAGGCACTACTGCCAGCTCTGCCAGTGCTGCATGGTATGACCACAGGGAAATCAGTTCAGTTGCCTGGGTTTAAAGTCTGTCTGTAGGATGTTGGTAACACAAAATTTCAAAGTGCCCTGAAGTTTGTTGAAAAGAGATGCAATATAAGCATTAAACACTTGTATTGTTATGTAAGAGGACAAAGAAAATGACAGAGCTCAAATGAGGTGTTTCCTGCTCACCTCAGTCTTGAAAGTACTGGGCACCTTAAATAACTTCTGAATACCTTCACTTTAACATTGGCTGCCAGAGGTACGGTTACACCTGCTAATAACTCTAAGAAAAAGACAAAAGCTATTTTGTTTGATGAACCAGGTAAAACACCAGCTCTTCTGAAGAAGGTACTAACAACAGCAATTTAAATGCTGGCAGGGAAAAGGCTACTATTCAGAGATTTCATGTATGTATTCAGATTTGAAAGATACTGGCTAAAATGCTCTGTAAGAGAATCTTGCAGGAAACAATGCATAGTAATCAGTTAAGCTATTGTGAACACTGTTTTTATTCTCAACTTTCCCCTTTCTCAGATAGGAGCGAAAAGGATGTACCATGGGGATACCTCGTTCACTGCAGCATTCTAAATATACTTATGAATTTACTAAGTACAGAAAAAGCATATGATACGGTTGCATGAATCTCATTCTGAAACATTTCTAAGTTTAAATTTCTATGTTTACATTTTTAACTGGTTATTTATCTAAATAATTTTAAAACTTAAAAACTAACCATGTATATCTTCTTTTCTTGTTAATGTTGTTTCTGAATATCCATACATAACGTCTCAAAATCAGTGAATTGGGTGGAGGAGGTCACACAGAGGCTATCAGTAAGAAGCTGTAGTATTGTGATTCCAGAGAAAATGTGGAGAAGGAATGTGGAAATAGCAATAATTCAGCACCTTCTCTGAAGAGGCATCAGCATGAGAGTTAATAGAGGGAGAGAAGTATGGCTGCCAGACCTGCATGTGGACAGCAGTTAAGAGGCATCCTACTTTACTCGGCTGGGTCTCTGGGAAAGGAAAGTGCAAATGCAATCCGTTCCTCTTTGGCTGATACAGCAGCAAGTCAAGGATTGAGGACAGTCAGCCACAAACCTCCTCCACTCTTATCCTAAGGTCTGCCTGTAGTGCCTGCCTGCAGATATGAGGCCATTTTTTGAGCTCAAGGTATGCAGCGTATTGGTTTTAAGACTGGATTTTAAGAGCTTTAAGATTATTCTTTCTAAAGAAAAAAAAAAAGTTTTATATTATCTCCTACATGACTGTATGTATATAATATATACCAAAATGTACCAGATTCTCATTTGGGATTTTGGGCTCTTATTCTACGCATGTAATGCTCCTTAGGTAGGAGGTTTTGTTGTGGTATCAAATGCCTCATAATGATAATAATGTTGTCACAAATCTCAGACTAAAGAAACAATCTACTATCCCTTCACTACCTGTATACTTACTAGTAGTGTAACTACATGCACTATATGTAACTGGCTGCACAAATGACATACATCCTGTTTTTCTAAATGCATTTCATAAAGCCAGTGGTGTGCTACTTCTGCCCAATAAATTGTACTGTTAATTGTCTTAAAAACTAAATAGCAGGAAAAGACTAAAAAAAATTTCATCAGCCAAATGCTGTTTAGATTTTATTAAAAAATAGAGAAATAAAATTTGACAAAACAAAAAGAGTGAAAGGAAAGGATATGAAAGGTGTCTAATCTACAAAATGAAAACATAAATGAAGTAAAACATACTGACAAGTGAGGTGAAAAACTGAAGATGTTCCAGCAGAAAAGTTCTTGTAGAAAACCTCACCATTTCTGGCTACTTCTGCTATGATGTTAGCTACTTTTGCTGTGCAGGAAGATTGTGGCGTCAACAGACTCCCGAACACCTGAAGAACTCCACTTTTCTGGATTTTTTCACTTGTCTCCATATCTGAAAAACACATCACACAAAAATGACTTGTGCATCAGCTTGCTTTGAGGAAGAAAAGAAGAAAAGAAGGGAGGGTAACTTCTCAAAGGTAATTATTAAAGTAATTATCTTCACATATAGGAAGCCAGCTGTTATTTCAATTATGATATTTATTTTATATAATGTGCTCATAGATCTTAATACTTTGCCATTCCTAATCAATTGATCTTTATAAGGTGACTCTGTGTTATACAAGTTAATACAGTTACATACTCATGCATACTGGAGAAAGACTAAAGGTTACAGAGTGATGTGCAGCAGCTTAAAGTATTACGTAAACATCAAGGAACAGCACTCTGAAGTGCTGAATTATTGGAAATGTTCAAGGAAATATGAGGGAAGTCCTTATAGCTGAGGGCAGAGTTTAATACAGTGCAGGAGTCTGAAACTGGTCTAGACTCCTCTTATACTCAGCTTGGGTATCTTCTGTGTTACACTGCTAAGCTACAGTAGCTGCAGTATAGTCTCAGTAGACGGGAAAGGCATAAATAACACTGAGTTTCTTGCAGTAGAGGTCAGAGGCTTGGGACAAAATCTTTCACTTCTGCCTGTAATAGCGAGAAGTTGTGCAGCTGCTCTGTAACAGTGCCCCACCTAGCATGGCTGGCTAACAGCTCTCTAACAAACTGAAAACTAACATTGACTAATGAATATTAAATGTAAGGTACTAGATACTAAAACATTTTGTTAATGTTTTCAAATAATGGCATATCTGAGACGAATATTAGTGTGACATACAATATGATTAGATGACAGCTATCACTTTAGAAAGCAGCATGACTCCTTAAGCTATTCATAATGGAAGTCTCTTGCATTCTCCGAGGATGGCTGTGAGATGCTCTAATTGATGACTTTTGCAAAGCAAGACAAATCCATCAGAATACAAGTCTGTTGTTCGACAACCCTGTCTTGCAGGGGCATTTTTAAGCACTACAACATGCACAAACCCCCTCATATCATTTAAAAGCTTTACAGTAAGCACATCTTAACATTTAAAAAATCATCACAGCTTGCCAGTAATGGTGAGAAACAGATGTAGATACTTCACATTTGAGAAGACAGGCCTCTGAGCACCACTTCCTGCAGTTTTTTTGAATCACCCTTACATTGGTGTAAGAGCTATCAAGACAGTCAGGCTGGGCAGCAATAGTACTAAGCAATAGATTTGGGGTTTATATAGTGTCTTTCACACCTGGAAGAAAAGGAAGGGACATTATATACTCTTGAACAGCAAAGGAGGAGCCTTAAACTAATCCAAGTTTCATTTTTTTCAAGACAACATTCTCTGTTTTCTCCCTAAACAAGTAAATGTATATTTTGTACACCGCAACTAGCTAGTCCTCTAGGGCAGCAGTTTGCATTCACTCTTTGGCTGTGCTTTACCTGTAAATTGGTCATGACATGTCACTGGGCTCACCTCCTTCTCCCCTTTCCCATTATCAGGGCTGTAACTGATTTTTGACTTGTGGCAGCTCCAGGAGAACCCCTGCTGCCTCTGAGTGCAGGAGAGAGCCACTTGAGCAGACCCTGAACAGAAGCCAGCACAAGCCTGGAAGAGGTGACTCATATGGGTTTTGTGGCTCACATACACTATGTATGTTTCAGTGGCTGGGAGCCATTTGTAGTTTAGGTGATAGAAAATGGACTAAAGGGAGAGAACTTCAAGTCTGTATTGCAGTTATGCCTCTATTTCTGTATTCAATTCCATCTTGGAATGTTGGTCTTTGGCTAGGACCACTCATCTACAGTGTCAGTGATGACATCTGACTACAAACATTAAGTATAAAATGAAAATTGATTAATTTCAACACATCATGTATAATCACAGAATGGTTGAGGCTAGAAGGGACCACCAGAGGTCATCTAATCCATTCTGCCTGCTCAAGCAGGTTCACCTAGAGCACATTGCTCAGAATTGTGTCCAAGCAGCTCTTGAATATCTCTAGGGAAGGAGACTCCACAACCTCTAACATCCCCTCTGAGCCTTCTCTTCTTAACGCTGAATAGGCCCAGCTCCTTCAGCCTTTCCTCAGCCCTAAGTTTGCCTATGATGATGTCATGGGAGACAGTGTCAAAAGCCTTGCTGAAGTCCAGGTAGACAACATCCACTGCTCTCCCCTCATTAATCAAGCCAGCTGTCCCATTGTACAAGGCAATGAGGTTGGTTAAACATGGTTTTCCTTTGGTGAATCCACACTGACTACTTCTGATCACCACCTTGCCTTCAATGTGCTTAGAGATGGCCTCCAGGATGGTTCCACCACCTTTCCAGGGATGGAGATGAGTCTGACTGGCCTGTAGTTCCCAGGGTCCTCCTTCTTGCCTTTCTTGAAGACTGGGGCGATTGATACTTGCTTTCTTCCAGTCCTCTCCCAATAGCCATGCCCTTTCAAAGATGATCGAGAGTGGCCTAGCAATGATGCCTGCCAGCTCCCTCAGCATTTGTGGGTGCATTCTATCAGGGCCGCCCAAATAAAAGTGTTAATTATTATTAATCTGTTTGCAATCTAGTTAACTGCAATTTTTGAAATGCACTGAAATATAATGTAAAGGAACTTATGGATTATTTGGAAGCTTTTGTAAGTTCTGACATATAGCATATACTTAATAGATATATTTTCCCACGGATATATATGGAGATATATATATATATGTAGATATATATATATATATACACACACACATACAGACGAAAGCAAAGTTTGAATTCAGAGAAAATCATATCAGGACTAACGACTGGTCCAGACAGCTGTCTATTAAAGAAGATATCCTCCTTCTCCCTTAAGTTCAAAACTGAAATTACAGAATTCAAAATTCAAAATGTAGATATTTGTGAACCTGTATTAGTAGGCAGGAGACATAAATGCATTTTCTTCTGGCACACTGCTGAGATATACCGTATCCAGTCTTGGTTTTACGATCTGTAGTTTGATGGACTTATTACTGTGCAAGGCATAAATTACATAAATAGAACAAAATATATCCTGCAAGAAGTGAGAAAATAAAATTAAATGCTTCTCCAGGCCAGTTGTCTATAGCAGATATGCACTGATTTATATTATTAAGATAAGCAAGTGAGCACCAATAAAAGCACAGGGCTTAACAGACCTGTGGGAAATTGGTAAATTGCCCAGCTGGGATCACATAGATGAAACCAGACCACTGACTTGCTCCTAAACAGTACAGGAAGCACAGCTACATATACTCTCCCCTTCAAAACAAATTCCCACTGATATTACCCAGGCTAAGCACCAATGTTAAACTTTTGCTAGTCACAAAAGAGGAAAGACTCATTAATTTGACCAGCAGCGAGCATAACTCTCCTGTGCTGGGCAGGGACATCTCTACACTGAGTGAGTGCTCATGTGTAATTGTTTGTGAGGAAAAGCACATTACTATGGCACCAGGCAGGTGAATAGCTACTACCTATGCAGCCCACTGGGCTCTCTGAGGTGTTTTTGCCACTAATTGCCTTGGGTGTAAAAAATGCCATGGGGCACTTCAGCTTGTCTACTGCAAATCTACCTAAGCCCTGCTCTTCTTCTGCAGAACATTTACAATTTACACTTGGTGCAATATACAAATTAATCCAGTGTCAAAACAGAGATACGACAGTATGACATTAAATCCTTGCAGGTAGTTTATAGTACATCCTCCATATAAGGCATCCTATGGGAAAGTGCCAATAAAATTACTGTTGCATCCTCATACACATTACTCTAAATTTCCTGCAGAATAAATCCTTCCCCTAACCCCCCTCCGGGGATTCTGTGTACACTGCATTAAAATTCTAAGGGGGGGGGGGAGAATAATGTGCTGAAATATACAAATTAATTTCTTAAACCATATATAATTGGCAGACATTTTAGTTATAGAAAATCAATCTTTAGTGGGCTTTTGAAATGCTTACACAAGGAAGCATATTTTAATTGGAACAAGATGTCTTGTTCCTAAAATTGCCTTGTTAAATCTAGGATTTCTGCTTAGTTTGTTTTTATTAAAAGAGAATGGCTTAACAGGCAAATGATGCACAGGGCTGCCCTGTGGAAACTGGGAAGTCCAAATGAAGATCTTCAGCCAGCCTTCATTTGTCTGAGGAGTCAACTGTACACTCAGTGCAGATAGTAAGCGTTGAAATACACATCTGTAGAAGAAAACACCAAGTTGGAGTTTTTGAAGATGATTTCAGCACAGCTGTAGGTATATAAGCAGTTTGGCTGTTTCTTAGAAGTGCCCAAAGTGGACAATTACTTCATCACTACTTGCAAAACATGAGCTAAGAGGTGTGTGACTTGTGCATATGTATATGTGCTGTTCTAGACCCATTCTGCAGGATGCACTGTAACTGTGGTAGGAGGGGATTGCAGCTGCAGACAGCACTGAAAAGCAAATAATTGCCCTAAATCAAGCCAAGCTTTTCTTCTTTGATTTTTTCACTTGCAACTAGAGTGGCATGGTTGTTAGGGCACGGGCTTTAGGAAGCATGGATTTAGACTGCCCACCCATTAAGTCCCATGCACTTCTGTCTCTTTTTTGCTCAGCTTTATATAACACGAGTCCTGTATAAATACATAAAAGGCAAAGGGACATAGGGACAGAAATGAAGGAAAGTCTGCGTAGCATTATCTCTTTTGGAGAGGACAGTGAAGGGTCCCGTTTATGCAGCAGTATTTTCACTGTGATTATAAAAACCGTGATTTGATTTTCTTCGCAGAACCCAAGACTGGTAGATCACACACCAATGTTGCCAAAGGGCTGGTACTCGTATCACTGCCTAGGCCTAGGAGAAAGTTTGGGGTTTGTTGAGAACTAGGCATTGCTAATGGCTTTGGCATAGGCAACCCTCAATTCTTGCCTTTATTTGTTCCCTTCAGAGGCTGAAGAAAGCCTATGGGCTTCCTAGTAAATTATTAGAGGCTAAATTATTTTGAAAATTTACTTCAGTTGTCATCTTTTGAATTGGTATTTCAAAGTATTGTCAATTGTAGTTGGAGCAAGTAAAACTTAGTTTCTCTAGGAGCAAGAAAGACCTAGGCAAAATCTCCACCACATAATCTTCCATGCTTTCTATAATGGAGAAGATTATAGCCAACATTAATTACATGCTTAAAATTTGGTTTATACTTACCATTTTAACTCCTCCAGCAGAATTGCAATCCCTTTCAAATCTGTTCAATTTGTCTTTTAAACAAACCTACTAATCTAGGTATCCTGACATTAGGGTGCCTCAAAATCCTTTTGCAATATGTGTTGTCTAGATTTCACATGCTTTCTTTTAAAGCCTGATTTTGAGTCTGCATGCACCAACCCCCCATAGAGCACCTGCTGCCCCTATCTAAAAGCAAAGAAACTGTAGAACTCTAATAATGCTGCTTTATAAACAGCCCTTTTGCACAATATAATACAGTGATGTGCCACGACAGCATAAATGGGGGAAAAAATCTCTACGGTTAAACCTACAGCTTTAGATGTCTCTTTATATCACTAGATATCAAGACAAAGGATATGTTAAATCATATAATGCCAAAATCTTATTAATGTCATAGCTGGCTGATTAAAATGTCAATATTCTTGCTTTTCATGTTTTTTGCAGTGCCTAAAGTCAGAATAACAAAGGGTGTGGGCAGAAAATTCTTTAATACCATAGATCAGAGCTGGAGAGCTGAAAAACAGTGGCTATCAGACTGCTTTAAGTAGCAGAAATCACTATAGGAAAAAAAAAACATCTAATGAGTGTCTCAAATTAAATTCTACACTATCTCGCCTCTCAGGTGTATTTCCTATGAAATTTCACTCTTCTCTACTCACTCTCTTCTCTCTGCATCATTTTGTCCACCTTCAAGTGAAAGAAAAGGCAGGGAGGGGAAAGGGAAGGGAAAAGCATATCTGTCAGAGTGCTACTACTTTGCCCTTGCTAGCAGAAGAAAATTGTAGGTTCACCGATCCTGTTCTCTCTGAACAATGAGTTTAAGTTACACTATTAGATGTAACGCAACAGCAGCAAAGGCTAGCACTGCAATAATTCCCATGTTGTGGAGCTTTACATGAGAAATGAGGCACACTACAGAACTGTAAATAAGCAGCTTCGTGAGTGTCCTCTTTATTAAGCCAACCGTGTTTGCAATGCACTCTTTTGCAAAATGTATGTATTTCAAGCTGCAAAGATGTTTTATAAACCTCCTCAAACTACTGCAGAAAATTACCTTGGCTTTTTAATGTCCCTCCTACATGTACTCTCATCAGAAAGAGAAAGATGAACATATGAATAAATAATGATGATCCACGTATATCATGAAAGGAACCTTCCATCTGCTCTTTCAGAAGGCAGAAGGGAGGAGAATGAAGGAAGCAAGGGATATTATTCTAACTGGCACATCCTCCTAACCACCACAGTAAAAAAGCTTCACATAACTGAGAGTAAGTATTGATGTTTCCTCCATATACGGCCTCCCTCAAGAAGCACTCTCTCTCTCTCTCCCTCCATAGCCTCCTACTGTATTTTCCAAACCACAAACTGAAGATTTCAGTTTGACTACAAGAGCACAAAAAGTGGATTGTAAAGAACCTCAGTGAAATAAATTATGTGCTCTCATGCAATAAAGAATGCACCACTGACAAGGAGGCTTTTTTTTAACGTACTTTATCCAAAAAGAGTTGTTTACACAGGAAAAAAAAAATTCTCTAATAATAATTTATATATAGAAATAAATATATAAATACAATGTTCTTTAGGCATGTCCTTCCTTACATGGGGAAATCCCCACAAATGCAATCTGCTTGCTCACCTATTCTTCAAACTAGACCCCTAGGAGGCAGGGAGGGAGGATTCTCCCTTAGCTGTGCAAATGTTTCCATCATGGTATTTGGTCTGTTCTGTCTCTGCCAGCAACAACAGGGCAACCTCAATTCCTATTTTTAATGAAGAAACTGAGATAGTACACAGATGTTTGTAATTATAATCTCAGCTCTAACAAGGAAGGAAGAAAGGACAGATGGAGAGACAGATTCATCAACCAACTAGCTGCATGATTCCCTCTGATTAAATTCTCCAAAAGCTATGCCCAAAGAATACAAGTGAATTTCAGGATGAGACCCACCCCTGGAATAGCCTCTTGCAGGTACCAATGAAGTAATTCAAATAAAAATACATGCCAACTTTGTCTTCAACAAAGAAATGTGCACATCAGTACTTGCATGGATATGCCAAAGCAGAAGGCAGAATATTAAAGTTAGGCAGCTTGGAACCCCTGAGTTCCTGAACTGGGTCTAGTTTAGAGCCCTGACGCATAGTTTAGCAGATTCAACTGAGCTGCTAGTTCCCCCACTCCCCCTTTCTGACTCACCCTCGGCAGGAGGTAACCACTTTGGTAACACGGTTGCTGAAAGAGTTTGATATTAGTGCCTCACCTGCCAAGTTCGTTCTCTGGCATCTTAGTAAAAATCTCATTCACTAGCGTCTTCATGTTTTATATTCAGCCTGTGCAGACACTTTAATCTGCCCTTTCTGTTACTGGTACTAACAGGACTTACTACAGGGTAAAGCTTTAAGTATCCTCATGCTTTAGTTTTTCAATCAGTATAACAGAAATACTAGACTCAGAGTGTAAAATCCCTTCTCCAAAATTGATTTAGTTTAAAAATCCAATCAGATTTGAAAGCTGAGCATTATACATGCAGGAAATGTTTCATATTCCTTTTAAGCAATCTCTTAGTGCTCTCAAGCAAGCTGAAATGCCTGCTGTAAAATTCTGCCCAGCGCTTATTGGAAGCGTACATCCACATACAATGGAATGTTTTAGCTACTGAAGTTTTTTAAAAGTTTTGCTGCCAAAGTAGCTTAATGAAAAGCTAATCTAAAAAAGATTACATTTGTAAGTTATAACGGACTGGAAGAAAACTAAGAATAACATTTCAGACCTGAAATGTGAATTACATGATCTCTAAATACAATTCTTTTGTAAAAATGAAGCCTTTTCCTTTGCTTCTGTATTGCATTTTTGAAATGCAATCTAAAAAGAAATTTATCAGTTTTATTATCTGGAACTGCTATTCACTAATGCCTTCTGTGAAAAAAAAAATACGTAATATTTAATCTTTATTTGGCACATTGTGTATTCAATGAATAGCATTTGGAATTTAACACTTGGATAAACATCATTTAACTATCTGGCACTAACTAAATACATCACTATTAAGAGGAATTTATGTAAAATGTAATCCCACTAAGCAGTGGTGATTACCATTCAATATCATGAGGGTATGCCAGTTTACTGGGAAACAGTCCAATAAAAAGCAGTCACCTTGATTTAGTACATTCCAATTAAATAGGTATACTGTAATAATACAGTATATACAGCATTTAGAATGAAACATTTCTGGATTATGTGTGTACAGTGCCATGAAAAGGCATCAGTTTCATGAGCTAAAACACAACAAACAGCAAAAAGAAGGAATGCTTTATAACACAGTTTTTGAGCCAAAACTCCCTCTTACAAAGTATTCATCAGGACCCCCAAATTTCAGAAAAGCATTTGACTAGAAATCTTCTCAGGTAAACTTAATGGACTGCAATAAGCCTAACTGTCTGAGCTGGCCCAATTCAATTTGAACTTCTGTCTCCACCACAAGAGATTTTCTGCATCAGAGGCAAACTATAAATTCTTGCTTGTATGAGTAAGCTGGTCTAAGATGCGATTTTTTGGTTTGACAGCTTCCTACCAGCAAACCCTTACTGCTGATGCAGCTATACTGCCAAAAGCTACAAAAATACTGTTAGGTACTTTCTGAGGGATGTAGTTTAAGGTGTTGTAGCAAATGAATGTTTTAGCCAATAGAAACCGCATCTGTATTAAGACAGTTTCCATCCTCACTCATGCAAAAACAGGCCTAAGCCTTCCCTAGCAGCAGATATAAAACCTTCCTCAGGGTTTTATGTACTATCTTCATTTTCCCACCAAATTATCTCTATGAAAATGCTCCTGTCAATAATTTATTCCTCTGTAATCCATTATCACCATTTATGTGAACATAAGACTTTATTTTATGCATACGTGCTAATCAAAATGGTCTTTGGTCATGCAAAATATCCCCAATTATGTTAAATGTTATATTAATTTCTACTAATATATGTGGTGTAAAACATAATTCAGTGGCAAAAGCTAAAATGTTTAAGTCATACTTTTTCCTTTAATTTTACAGTGTTATACTCTCCATCAAGAAAACCAGGTTCATATGTTGTTCAGCAAAGATTATTTACTAAGAAGTAAACTGAAAATGCACCTATGAAGGAAGAACGCTTTCCTTGACATCTACTGTCATAGAATAATCAAGACTGATGGTGACCCAAAACAAAGGAATTGCTAAAAGAAGCTGTACATATTTTGGCTCTGAATATGCAAATGATTTGCCATGTATATAGCTTTATACATACAAATATATCTCTTGAGCTTGGTGGGACTACCAGAACATAAGGATCTATGTCCTTCAAGGTAAGAAGGATTAAGAGAGCAGGGAGATGCTGTTTGTCATTGGACTTAATGTGTCTAGTTATCAATTGGCTTAACAAGCCACTGATCCAATTGGTGCCATTGTATGCCCACTTGTTTGTGCTATGCTACCTTGATGTGCTTGTTCACAGGTTTGTGTTGTTACAACTTTCTTGTTAGTAATATGTATTTAATCTGTTGGGACACTGAGTGATCTTTTTTGTTTATATGAAACAACAGCAGCCAAAAGCTAATCCCGTATGTGAGGGTCAGAACAGGGACTTATAGATGGTTATTGTTTTGTTTTAAGCTATAATGCTGTGCAAGCATTCACAATCATGAAAGTATTGTTACTTGGCAACAATTCACATGAAACAATTGCTGCCTCATTTAACTCTTATAGCTCATTTTACTCTTATTCTGCCCAAACAGTCTTCGAACAGATAAAGGTTAGTTTGGTGATGATTAAAGACAGGTTTGCTAGAGCAAACTGTGAAATGTGGAGAGTTTTTTTTCTCCATGATTCAGAAAGGGAAAGGACTAAGCTTAAAATGTCTAGCCAATGGGAAAAAATGAAAGTGATTTCAGATAATGTTTATACTTTACAGTAACTCTGCTAGGACAAAAGGTTCTACAACTTATTTTTTTCTGTTGGGGTGGAAGAGTAGCACGTCTTTTACTTTCATACTAATGTGTGAGAGGATCACAGGAGAAAAGAGATTAAGTGATTATTGCTTAATCTGGTGTGTACTAAAGAGGTACAAGATTTCACTGAAATCAGATGGCACTCTCATATGCTAAAAGTTAAGTGATAGCTGCTTACCTAACTCTGCAATGAATAAATAAGAGTACGTACACTGAACTAACAAAAACGTCCAAGAAGGAAATACATAAAAACAGGTAAAGCTCTCATATTTTTCATAAATGAAAAGCATTAATAACAACAATGCATAAAAAGAAAATCAGAGGTGGTTGTTTTCTTTTTTGTTTTTTGCTTTTTTAGTTGAGCTCTGAATTTAACAATTACAAAACAGTATCTCTAAATTCTCCATTATTTTACTGCTCCAGTGAAGGAATTGTTCCATCTTCTATAGCCAGTGAAGATCAGAAAATGGAACATCATAGGAAGAGCACAAGTACTAACTAAATTCAACAACATATGGAAGCCACAGCTATAAAGAACAGAATAAAACTCAGAATTTCCAACTCAAATATAACCTCTGTGTTAACATATGGTTGTGAGAACTGGAAATCCACCAAAACATTAAAGACAGGAAACTAGATGCCTTTGAAAGCAAGTGCCTACAGAAGATTCAGGGCATTGGATGGAAAGTTTCATCACTGATGAAGGAATGTGAGAGATCTGCAATCTCTGCAGAAATCCAACATTTTTGTAAGCACTCCAGATGCTAACACATCCTCCTCTGTGATGCCATCAAATAGGAACCAACGCATATCAGAAAACCCACTGGTGACTTTCAAAAGAAAACCTGAACAGAAGCTTTAGGTAGGAGGGCTGAGCTCATGATCTCAACACCATAAAGCTGAAACAGCAGGAAGCGATGGCAAAGGCTGGCTATCAGTTGCTCAGAAAGTTTGTAACAATGTTATCTTCTCTGATAAAACACAATGAGTTATATTCAACAAGTAGCATAATGAAACTATGCTCATGATAGGGAGAAAAATGACATGCCAAAGAAGCCTTAGAATAATGCTGAAATTTCCAGTTTCAAACATGAATTTAAAATTTTCATATGTAATTTGATGATTTCTTGAGTTACTGTGTATCAGCATAGCTCAATAAATAGAAAATAGGACATCTTAGCCAACCACATCTTCACGTACATTATTTTAAACCTTATCTGCACTCTAAGAGCTTTCCAAGATTTTTAAATCCTTTTCAAAATTGGAGCCCTGCCCTCTCACTTATCTTTATTGGTATGATTTTGCTGAACCATTTTTACACACAAACTTGTAAACTCAGCCTCCCCAAAAGAAAAATGTTTCAGGTGCATATTCTAGCTTTTGCACTTCAATTACATATTAAGACATTTATCAGATCCAAGTGCTGAAGGCTGGGATTAGTGGGCATTTTCAGCCTCTTACACTGAGTATATCAGAGCCAAAAATAACATTTTCAGCAGATTTTCAGATTTCTCATTTATCAAAACTGGGTTATTTATGTCTGCTACAACCTCTTGTATCTGAAACGCAGCATGTCTGGACTAGCAGTAGCATTGCAGGGGGGAAGTTGTTACTGCAAAAATTAGGTCCCAGAAGGTCTGTGGTTTAAAAGAAAACCTTTATTTTGTTCTTGTTTTCCTTTTCTCAGGTAAACCTTTCTTGTGGACTTCTGTTTGAGGTTCTTCATAAAACTGCACTTTTTTGATAGGCACAGTGTTTATGAGACAGCTCTTAATAGATATAAATTTGTATATGTTGATATAAAATGATGGCAAACACTGTTTTCTCTTGTATTTCCCTATACAGTACAATTAAGCTCTTGTTCCCAAAATCCTATAGGTACATGTCTGTATTTTTCTTTAGATGTGAAATGAAAAATAAAGCCTTCACTACTTCTTTGCAGAAATGTACGTGTACGATCTTTTCTCTAGTGCCTAAGTGCTTTACTCATTCTTTTGACAAAGTCTCAAAAAAAGAGATTTCAAGCTGGAAAGCATATGTTAAGCTATCACATTTTTATCTGATAGTTTAGCCTGCTGTTGATTAAGGCTTAAACTGAAAATATCTGAGCCAGTAAAATCATAAATGGATGAAAGTGTATCCATTGTCTCAGATCTTTTCCTACATATAACCAGTTCAGTTCTAACTATTCTATGATTCTATGACAGTAAAACATGCAACATTGAGCTTTTAGAACAGAACTCTTGAAACCAATTTTTTTTTTCATTCTTCACAAGGGAGGTTTTTCTTCCAAAATAGAAAGCAACTTAAGCTCATAACATTCATCTGCTTTCTATTCTTCAAAAAATAATAAAATTCATTAATATACCAAGTCTAATGATGCCACTGGAGCTGGTGTTTAATACTGTAATTTTTCTACAGGATTTGTATGGAGAATTTTGGTTGGTCAGGAAAGCAAATATGCCTCCCTTGCATCTTTCGTGTAACTTTCAGTACCACTTGCATGAGGAAGAACGATATTTCAGAGAATGTTGCTCTGTAAGTTGTCATAAAAAAAACCCCAACCCTCACAAAATACGCTTGAATTCCAAAGTTGCTAAATATGACAGTAACTTGGCAAAAATATCAAAGCAAATATACAGTTTTCATAACTAAGACCTTGAGTGAGATGGCTGTGGGCTGCAGACAAGTATGCAGCATCTGTATGTTAGTCAGAGGGCAGCCTAAAGCCCAGGGGGACAGAACTCGCTCAGACTTCTCCACTGAGCACAGGGAGATGACACACCTGCATTTCTTCTCTGAGAAAAATGAATCCAGGTTCACCTACCAGAGCTCTGTTTCCTCCAGTTTCCTCCTATGGATTTTTCTGCAGACTTCAATTCTTTTCTTCTTTACACACATTATGTGTGTAAAGCTAGATGAGCTGTTTATTACTGTAGCCCATTAAGGGTGGGGAGAAAATGACCCCTGTTTGTAAAAAGCCTCAAGTTGCATTTTGCAATGAACAGTTAGTCTCAGAGTTTTCGGGGTTTTCTTACGCTGAATCAAAAAAAGCTGCAAAACCTCAAAATCATATTCTCTGACAAAGTAATTCCTTGGTTTTTCATTTTCTGATTGTTATGATAACCCTATGCTCCATATTACTGTAAACAGTCTACTTCCATATCTATATAGAAAGAATCCAAATTCTACAGAGCAATGGAGTATTTTTTTAATATATAGTTTTTAAAAGAAAATAAACGTGATATATGAATTTCACTTCCTGATTCAGTAGAAACAAGTATTTCATTCAGTGCATGGCTGACTATTTCTTTGCTCCAACACTTCTTATGAATCATGCACCACAGCCTTCCTTAAAAATCTAAATTATGGAAAGTTTAGCAATCTGGAGATGGTGCACACTGGTGAGGGGAGAGAGATCAAGCATTCATGTTTTCCTTTCAGAAGTAAGGTGGAAAGAATCTCAGATTACATGAATGAGGTAGATTAGGTCAAAGGAGCTGTGTTGATTTACATTAGCTGGGAATCTAGACTAACGTTATTGCATGTCTTACGGTGCAGGTCACTACTACTACTGCTGGCCAGCTGACTTCACTGGGAATGCAGAAGGAAGTCCACACAAAATAAGGTACGTTCTTATTATTCTAAAGCACTTCTAATGAATGCTTATCTGCTACTCCTCTGTCATTGTTGCCTCTTTCATCCTAGAGCCCTCAGTTTTATCTAGTGCCTCAAGCTAGGCCACATATGACTAGCCTCAGCCAGAAGTGCTGGTGACAGATAAGAACTAGAATATCTGCACAAATAGGCATGTAGATCTTTCCAAACAATGTCTCATGAAGAAAACATCTGTGCAGGATTTTCAGACGTGAGTCTCAGATGCGAAGGGCTATACAACTATCTCCCTAGACAAATAGTAGCTAAAATGATTTGAATTTGGCTTGTCAAATATTTACCAGCAGTTATCACATTCAGCAAACTATATGATTCACCGTTGTGTAGTGTAGCACGTGGATGCATACACCTTAATTTGATTCATGTGACAAATGGCAGAATAGCTGGTAAAACCAGATAAGAGGTATCACGTTCCAGGGCACTACAGTCTGTCTGGGATTATGAAAAGATCAGCTGTCAGGAGAAGTGTGAAAAAAAAAACCCCAAAAGAAGTAGATTATATAAAAAGAAATGAAAGCTACAATATTCATCATAACTTTGCCATCTCTTTCTATACGGTAGACAACATGGGAAGAAAGTGGTTTGTAATTGTCACTGTATTGTTTCAGACTAAGGAATTTAACCTAGATTTCTGCAGCAACCAGAACCCTATGCTGCATGCATGTAGTTATCAATTAAAAGCAGTATAATGGTCTCTGAAACATTCCCATGTACATGCAATATGCCCAAACTGAAGTTGTGGAAATTATTATATCCTTTTTAAAAAATCTCAGTGTTGTATTAACACTGGGTTTAACTGCTGGTTTTGGCTGGCAATTGATGGGAGTGGGTTGCATTACTGTATTAGTAATATACTATATTTTATATGAGATTAAATAATATTTTTACTGCCAAGTCTTAATGAAGTGAATAAAACTTTAAGTTCTTTAATTTAAAGATACCACCGTGAAGTCCCAATGAAACTATATTGCTATAAATGGCTTATTTTTCTAATGTCACTTTATATGATCTACTGAACTATAATCAGAATGTGTACTTTATTAATATAATAATACACATGGGAATATACTAAAGGAGAACAGAATAATTATTTGAGAAATCTTAAGTTATTTCTGCATTATAGTTAACATGTAATTTTACATAAACAATCTGATTTCTAATTATTATTGTATAATAATTTATATACAGCACAGGTACAGTGTCTATTGTATATCTATATGTTAACATACATATTTACCATATACTGTAACTAAAAATCAACCAACAAATAAAATCCGTATTAAGATGTTAAATGATGGATGAGAACTGTGAGAAAGGACATCCATTGGTTGTTTGGTCAAAGAAAGGACAGTCGTAATATATTGCTAGCCCAATAATAAGTCAGAGATTGTAGTGTTTAGAAAGCTGATTCTATATTCTGTTTGTTGAATCAATCTATTAATCTCTGAATTAATTTTTAATTTACTGCTGTTCTCACAATTTTATTCCAAACCAGAATCTGTATTCTGTGCGGACTTTTTTCTCCAAAATCTTCAGACTGTCTTGAGAACTAAAGCCTATTGTCCAAAGAGACACAACAAAAGTCAGGTATTGAAGCATCTAATTCACTTGAAAGGCAATTGATTTACAGCTTCCTGAATCACCAGCAAGCTGTTAAAGAAGCTGTCCCATCTAACCCATCTAATTTTCAGTAAGTTATTTTAGTTGCCCCCGATCTTTGGCAACTGAAAATATGTGGAGATGTATATTATATGGCAGCTCAGCAGGAGTATATTCATGTTACTGACTTACATGCAAAGAACATGGTAAATGATGGAAGGATTCTAGCTAAATTTTGCAGAACTACCCAAAAGAGAGAGGTCAAAATCATAAGAAACTGTTTATCTTATCTGGCAGCTACGAGACTAGAAGAGAAAAGATTTTGGAAGGAAGAGCAAATCCCTAGACTGAAATGGAAGAGTCATCTGGCTGCAAGTAAGCTTCGGTAAGTTTGCTGTACATTAGTCAAAAGTATTTTGCATCTGCCAAACTTGTTCTGTGACACAGCTATGTGACCTGCACAGGCAAAATGGTAAACTCTGTACCATCTTCTTTTCAGCATTTACCATTTAAGTATTCCTTTGACTTAATAGTACCAGAGATAGCAAATCCAACTGGAAGTTGGATTAAAGTATTGGATACACCTTATAAATACACTCATAAGAAAAATGATTCAGCATCTTCAAAAAATAATAAAAAAAAAGATTGATCTAAAAAGCAAATATTTTATTATTTCCTGGCTGACATCTTCCTGCAAAATAACCAGAATTAAAACCCCACTACTGTTAAATATAGAGACTGTTATAATTCATATTTGATTTGATGTGGATGGTGCTTATATTCTATTGTGCAAAAATCTCATGATAAGCCAAAAGGCTGTGATTTATAGAATATCACCATGGGAAAGAAACAAGTCTTATTAATAGTATGTACTTTGAGTATATTGATATTTACAGAGATATTTCTATTTTTTTAAAATAAAGAATTTCTAATAATGGCTTGTATCTATCCTGACAAGTTTTTCAACCTGAAATGGTACACAGATTTTCCTTCTGTCACCATGAGAAGCACTAAGAAAGTTAAACTCAGAAAAGTCTTATAAACTGTCATCTTTATTTACCATACCTTTCTGCCTACTGTGAGTGGGGACATACATTCTACAGTGTTTGGTGAAAAAGACATCTTGTTCCATTCTTGTTATTTTTGTTGTTATAACACATCAAATTTGGATCATATTTGGACATCCAGCCTACTTCTGCTAATTGAAACTACTGGAAGTAAGAAATATGTAATCAGAAGTATGAGGAAAAATACATTACAAATAGGAAACCATGCTCTTTTAATCAGAATTCGCCAGCAGCTTCCATATTCTCTCCCCATCACGTCAGGCTTATTTGTTCATCCCTGTTCTTTGTTTCTTGAGTGATCAATTGGAAAAGTAGTTATGCTACTTCGTCATATTGGAAAAGACTGGACTACAACTGTTCTAAATATCCAGGTATTTACCTGCCACTGTCTTTACTGCTACCTGAATGTTAGATACATGGATTAGAAAAAAAACCAAAACCCAAACCAAAATCCAGAACAGCCAATCCAGCAGCCTACTGCTTTTGTCAGTCTTTCTGCCACATTTTACTACCTCCGTTTTAATTCACTGATTATATGATTTAAAAATTGAAAGGTCCATACAACTTACTGTTTTGTGCCAGAGCTTGAAGCAGACAGTCCAAGCATCCCTCCAAGCTATCTGCTGTGCTGTCAGTGGTTGTTATCTTCAGCTTTTTCAGGGCATCACTTAGATTATCTGCTTGGTAAACACAAAGAAAAGAGAAATCAGTCTTCTCAGTGCAGTATTATAGCCTTGAATGTAAATAGTTACTGTGAAGTAAACAAGATCTTTATCAATGAGAAGGCATAAGGATACAAAAAGCCAGGAGTCAAAGGTTATAGATGAAATTAAACTTGTCAAATTTAAATATACATTTATCATTCTGTGTCTCAGAACAGGATGCCAGCAGGCACTTTACAAAATGCCACTGAACAGCAATTTAGCCATCAATATTTTCTCAGCCTAGTTTGTGCAGAAAACCAGTAGCTGTTTATGTGCTTCTATCCTTGTGTGTGTGTGTGTAGAAATAGGATGGAAATAAACACATCTTGATTTTTTTCATCGATAAAGTCAAAGTAATTGAAAATGCCATTTTCTGCATGCTGTGCAGGCTTCCATCTAGGCTGTACATTCACAGATGCATAGTGCTAAGCTTTTAGCCTTGTAAGTATTATGCCACTTTCCACCAAATTGTTACAAGTTACCACTGCTTGTATGAACTCTGTTAACTCTTTAAATTCAACGGTTGCATAAAAACATAAGGCATCTTCTAGAAATATGAAAGTTCTGTTGTGGATTTTAGATAATTAAATAACTCCTCCCATTTGAAAATATGAACACCCAAATGCAAATCACAAAATATAATTCTCAACAGATGCACATTTTTTCTCATAAAAGTTAGGGTAATATGACTGCTACCATTTTGAATATTCTGCCTATTCATCAGCAAGGTATAAGTGCTAGCAGCTGCAGCCTGAGTCTTTTTGGTTTGCCTGCTGATGACTAACCTCACTCTGAATGGACTACCCTTTTAAAAAATAAGTGCTGATTTAGTTTCCATGCCAACTCTGTCAGTAAGCAGAAAGCATTACTCAAAACAAATAATGTTAAATAGTGTCTAGCTGTCTCTTGTTCCCCAGTGACTAATCAAAAAGCCTTGATCCAAACCCTACATAAATATAGGTACAGTCTCTTTGCAATGCATCACTGGTATCTTCTGAGCCTGAACAGCAGCTCAGTGCTTGACACTGATGTAAGAAGCCCCATTCATAGGCGAGGTGGCAGCTGTTGTGTTTTGTCTCCCCTTCACTTGCCCACATATGGGATGGTGCAAAGGAAAGGAGGCATGGCAAGAATTTCCCTTTGTCTTCGAGGCACTGCATGCTCAGTGGAGACACAGCAGGCATCCCACAAAGAGAGTAGAATATCACTCCTCCTGGAGGTGCTCTGCTTCCGAAGCTATGGCTTTGTCCCAACTCCATTTTTTACTAGCATACGCTTTTGTAGCCCAGTATCCCATGTGCTCAGTATTTACGTATGAAATTTATAATGAAATTGTTTATCAGGCAGTTAGTGTGTCTGTTCAGTAATGAACATATTCTTAGCTACACTATATCCAGGAATCCTATTCCTCCTAAATGCAGAGAGATAGCAGTGTGCAGGCAACTCTGTAGAAGTCTTTGGGGCAGCTGCACTTGGCTGTGCTCCTTGGGATCTTAAACCTGCCCCCTATCACCTCTCCTTGCTATGCTGAACTGACACCTCCTGGAAAAAGCTACCAAGGGGAAAAAATAATAAGAAGATTTATCATTTTCCCTTGTACTGACTTGTTACTCTCTAGTAGGCTTACAGCAGCACATTTACTGAATAATGCTTAACTAACAGTAGAGCTGAACAGGCACTGCAAAGTCTCATTGCTTAAATAAATTACTTGGGAAATATTGCCAGAATTTGTCAGAAGACACAGGTACAGGGTACCTAATAGACCCAGTTCTACAATTCAACATTGTGTGCTTGACCCCCTCTTATACTTTCCTCACCCACAGTCCTCTCATATTCTTCTCTTCAGTTTTCCACTAATATATCATTAATTCTCTTCCATCCTACAGGCATCTCATCTCCCTGTATACCCACACACTTAGCTTTGAAACTGTAGCAACCATTTATAGTAGGAGGCCTAAATCTAATAAAAAACAGGGGTTCCCACAATCTAGGGAAGAAGAAAATGCATAGGTAAGAAATTCACCTTCACACCAGATTTTGCAGATTTTGGAGGGAGAGGCTATTGTTATCAGAGAGCACACCCAGACTTTATTTCTCTCTTACAGCCTCTTCTACATCACGTGCCACATAAATCACAAGTTTTCATTTATTATTTAATTTTACTGTGCAAAGAGACAAGTGCTTTACCTCAAATACTTGTAATTTCTTCCAGTCCATGTCACATCAGACCTGCAATAGAATTAGGAAGGTCTCCCCAGTCTTTTTTCCTACCTTCCCTTTCTGCTCAATGCCATGTTAAGCTTTTCTGGGGAAAGCCAACTATTCTAATACTCTACACGTACATATGATATGCAGAATTATGCATTTTGGGCAAAATTTTCAAATGCAGCTATCCAAATATTTCATTCCCTAGGATAATCAATCAACTCAGTTTTTCATGGTACCAAGCATGTGCACATCCTACTGACACACAAGGACATTCAACTTCACACAGCCTTCAGGAAAAAATAGAGGTGTGGCAGTGGTATGCCATGTTACTTTTATGTCTTATGAAACTATGTTGCAATATATGCCAAATTGCTATTTCATTAGATCTGATTGGACGCTGTAACTACTTTTGAAACAATAGAACTTAAACTAGAAACCATATGTATGAATTGTTTCTAAAATAAATTCCAACTATCCTTGATTTTCTAACAAGCCTACAACTCTAAACTTACTGCAGCTTGAAACCTACTCTGTCTTTTGTGCAAAAGAAAATGCAAGTAGGAATACTGTAGGAACAACAGACCTCTTGGCACAATGTCAGAAGGCCATAGGCACAGAGGAAAAAAACACCCTTCAAGAAAGACTTTTATTTGCCCATTTTTATTCTTTCTGTCAAAGCTGGTCTCCTTTCTGAACAGGGTCAATATCCTGAAAGATACATTTACTTCTGACACATAAGAATCTCAGACATATGCAAATACTTCTTAAACAAACGTGATGTTTTGTTATTTTTTTTCTTTTGCTGTTCTGAGAAGAACAAAACCTTACAGTCTGAGATGACAGTGACAGGGATATTCAGAGGCTGCAGCATTCGAGCAGGCTCTTACCATATAATCGCACAAGGCTTCCTCACTTCTGCAGTTTCACAGTTGCCCTGAACCTGTCATTTAGGGAAGAAGTTGCAGATGCCTGTCTTCCATGTACAAAACCCCTGTTGTTTTCTTGTGATTACCTCCTGCTTATCTTCCTCTCCTTCTACAGAAGCCATTTCCAGTAGTCTTGTTACTGCACAGGTTGATCAGATTCTCAAAGGTAAAAAAACATTGGATAAAAACAATATAAGAAATCTTTTGTCTGAGTGTCAGGGAAACGTGAATAAGTAGATTTTGGTAATATGCAAGATCATATGAAAGCTCATATTAGTTGGGAAGCTCTAAGGGAGCAAGATCAGGATGGTAAAGGTAAAAATAAGGCTAGTACTGTTCTCTGTGGCACAGTTGCTCCCCTTGGATACCTTGTCAGAAGATACCTAGTCCCATACAACAATTTCTCTACCTAGACATGCAAAATACGCTGAACACACACAGTTTATTGGGACAAAAGAGCTTTGTCCTCGTGTTTAGGCCATTGCCAGAAAGTACTCCCCTACCTTCTTTGCAGCAGCTGCCCTCAAGCACTCCCAAGTGTTTTCTGTCAAACCACCCAAATCCATTATTAGAAACAACTCCCTGTTCTTATCCCATCCAGGAAATTTTGAAACTTGGCATCTAATCAGGAGATAGATATATGCTGTCAGAGACCAGTGGTAAAGAATTAGTTTTTGATTGGTAATGCCAGGAGAAACTTAGCTGGCTATTTTCCCCTAAAAAGAATAGAAGTAACAGTGCTCCTCTAATAGCAAAGAAAGCCCAGTGCGACTCAATGCATTCCCACAGCATTTTACTCCTCAGGAATGGCAAACAGATGAAAGTGGGTCCTTGCAAATGCAGTGTTCTACATGCTGCCAGAACACAGCTGGGTCAACCCATCAGACATCCTCACAAACTGGGTTAGTAACTGACAGACAGGAAATGGATCTGTGTGTGCTATGTGAACCTGTGCTCCACCTTGCTTCTCTGCTACATAATGGCATTGCAGGCCAGAGCTGGGATATGGAGGTGAGGGCCATCAAAGCAGTCAACTGCCCCTTTTCCTTACCAGGTCCTCTTATGCCTTGTTGCTGTGGAAATTTAGTCTGCCAGAGCTTTACCGACTGTTTTGCAGGCACTGTTCAGTCTGCAATGTCAGAGAAGGATCTCCAGGCAGAGAAACACATCTCAGAAAGCTGGCAAACAAGCACAGGTACTGTAGCCATGCTGGTTTTATCTGCAGGTGGCTCTTCTCACTTGGCATCATTTGAATAAGATGCTTTTGACTGCACCAGTGCTCTTGTATGCTTCCTGTTCCCTTGACTCTTTGGAAAGACACAACATGTCTTCAGGGTGCATGGGTGTAGCATTAGCCACAAGATGCTGGTTCTGCAGAGTAGAAACCGTATTTTCACACCATGTGTAATTTAACTGTGGAACTGTTAAGAGGTTGGAACTATAAACAGAGTCTTTTAATATATTCAATTAGGAAAAAAAATAGAAAAATGAGGAAACTAAAGTCCATGCATGGCTGTTAATACTATGATATGCATAAAACTTCTGGATTAGGAAATTCCTAAACATCAAATTACTGGAAATTGGGAGACTACCACCCTGTACTTGCCCACCTCCTGTTTCTGCCCTGCTGAGTGTTTTCCCAGACATCAGCTACTGGTCATTCACTGTCAGAAACTGGACAATTGGGTACACTGTCTTTTGGCTACGGGTGGGCCATATAGCATTTGCACTGTCACATTGTACCTCAGTGATCTTGTTGACCAAGAAAAGATGATGGACAAACAAATCTTCCCGCATGTGTTCAAACTTTACTGGGCCATCTGTTCAGAACCAGCAAGCTGGAAAAGATTTTGGGTTCTGTGGTCTCTCCACAGCCAGTAAGGTAATTCCTGTGTTATCAGCTGCATCTTTGGTCCTGAACTGTTCCTGAGGCTGATACTGGCCCTAACCAGATTAACACTTAAATCCATGAATCCAGACATTTTAATCAGGAGTTTTTAACAGCAATCCTGCTTGCTTGTTTCTGCTCTACCATGTTCACTCTAGTGGATTTTGTTTGTTTGTTTTTCCAACTAATGTTACTAGTTCTAGGGAAATACTGATAGTTAACTGCAGTTAACTGCTGCAACCTGTTTTTAACTTAGGTACATTTGCTCTACTTTTCTAGCATAGTAACTAATTTTAATGAAAGTGTCTATTTTTGTCAACAGTTCAGCTGCTTCATTCTTAAACACTTTCTGAATCTTAGATATATACCATCTGGTCTTAGAGACTTGTTACTCTTTCATTTATCCATTTGCTTCCGCATCTGTTCTTCTGACATCTCAATCTCTCATGGAGTTTCTTTTTTATTACCTGAAAATACTGACACAGTGTGACTCATGGCCATCTGAGCAGTAAGCTATCTAATTATTTTTGGTAATTATCAGGTCAAACTATAAATGCTAACAACTACTCAGTTTGTATTCAAAATCAGAATAGAAACTTAAACAAAGCAGCATCAGCCAGCATTCAGTTCACTTGGAACCTCTTGCCAATGCAACATTTTCAGTTAGCTATAGAATTCATGTTAATTTTAAGCAAAAAGAGTGGTGTGGTATTGGGGTTTCTACTTCCGAACTCCCTCAATAATATGCCCATAAATAGAATTAAACAGATCCACCCTAAAAATAACCAGAAACAGAGATTAGCTAAAATTACTTTTTTTGTTTTCTGTTTTCTTTGAAAATAATTTTGTTTATTATTTACGGTACCTATAGATAAATAATATATATTAATAAACATATTTAAACTATTGCAAGGTATATTGATCTGTAGCTGCTATAATTGTTTTCTGCATGCTAATGATCCTTTCCCCAGTATTTAAATCTTGAGCTGCAAAGGCTGAGCTGTAAGAGTGACATTTCAGACTATTTTGCAGAATCTTGGATGATTCGTATAATTTACCCAGGAAAATTTGGTACAGATTTAGGTATCTCTATATTTCATAATTAAACACTGAAGATCTGCAATTATCTTAAGGTCCAAAGAAACTCATCAAAATTCAGTGAAAACAACGTAACAACTTTTACTGATTCACAAAAAGCCCTTAAAAGTCTTGCTTAAGACAGTTCCTAAGAGAAGGATTAAATAGATTTCCTTCATAATCAAAAAAGAAATGTATTTTTTGATAAAGAGAATCTGTACTGGATTAATTTCATTTAAAAATCAGCTAATGATAGAAAAAGTAATTATTTCAACTAAACAAGACATATGGTTCTCAGTTTACAGAGAGAGCTTTTCTGGTACCAGGAGACATGCAGGGCATAATAGAAAATACTAATTGGGACTTCTAATAGACAAAAAGCCTTTTAAATTCTCATTGGGTCCTTAGTGAGCAGGAAAGACACACATCTTCAGCAACAGAAACTGAATCCCCTTCAGTGGCTTTATTCAATGTTCTAAAACTGATAACAAAGAAAGTGAGATGCCTGTTTAACCTAACTTACATGATGTGCTGTATCAAGATTTTGGAGAGTCATATTTCACAGAAAAAATGTTTGGGTGCTGAATGAAAGAAACTCTTATTGTTTCAACCCCAAGAAATACATAATTTTCCTCTGTGTCCTCTGCTTTAAGTCTCACATGTTCATATGACTTTTAATAAATACTAATTTCATTAAATTCATACATATCATAGTTAATTTCTTCAGAGTTACCCTACTGAATAGATCTTACCCTTTTCCCTTACTTTCTAGAAAATTTTTTAAAGACATAAAAGGTGCAAGGTAGTTAAAAGCCTAAGTTTTTAGTATCTTGGGAGTTTTTGTAGTTCTTATCCATCCACTTAGGTTACGTGGAGTCTCTAAACCTCTTCCAAGGAAATCTGTACAGGTAATGTAGCACACCAATAGCAATCTTCCTGCTCTTCCTACTGTATTTACATGATGAAAGTACCAATTCATCTCCCTGGTGAAGAGATCACACCATTGTTAGAAATAACAGCTCAGACAGATGTATGTCAAAACCAAAAGAAAATTATAAAAAGACAAACATCTGTGCATCATGATGTACGTGGATTTTTCTTACTCTGTGTAACTGGCTAACAAAAACACAGTGTTATTTAACAGATAAAATGTTCTCACACTGACAGATTGTGTCAAAACCTATGCTACTGGCCACATTGTGTAGAAGCACTGAGGCCAGGAGCACTGCTGTCTCTAGACAAAAGTACTGAACAGGCTGTTAAGAAAAAAGAAGGGAAACACAATTAAGGATTTGAAAGCACATTATTTAGGTGCACCACTGCACACCTCTGCTTGCTGAGTGTGATGGGTGTTACATTCCTTCCTCCTCCTGCCTCCTATAGGGCTTATCTGCAGCAATATAATGTGACAGCTGATGTGAAAAATGCTGGGGAGCATAGTTGGGTATTAAAAACACAGATAGTTCCAAAATTCAACCAATCCACATATATTCCACCATGTAAAATATTTGCTGTATAATGCAGTGCATGCCAAGCACAATGATGAATACTGGGTTTTTTTTCCCAAGGGATGCCCATCTCTTCTAGGACAAATGCTCTGTCAAAGAACAGTTACTTAATGTCTTATCCTCCTCCTTGGTATGTGGTTTTAGTCTTATTTAGAAGATAATATTACAAAATCCTGTTCTGAAGCCTTATTTCCATTCTCATTGCCAATTATGAAGTTAGTATCGTTAGGTCATAGCGTTGCAAAGATATTAATGTGCTTGTTTTTACAGGGTATTTGTAAGGTAAGATGGAATCAATATACTATGTGAGCGAATGGGAGAACTGAAACTTGGAAAATTTAAGGTCAAAAATATTTTTGTGGGAATTTGGGGGTTCCAACATAAGATAGCTCCTGATTTTCAGGTTCCAGTGATACTGTACATTTCTGGATTCCTTTGGAGTCTTCAGATGCAGGTACAAATTATCCCTAGCATTTCCATAAAGCAGACTGCAACACATCATGGGTAGGTATCAAGAAAGCATGAGATATGATAAGAGATTACTAGGGATGTATGTGGTTTAAAAACCTGCCTACCATATTTTCCCACAGAAACTGTGTGTCAGTGGGATCCAGTTCTTTGTGGGAACATTCAACTATTAACTGTCAGACCAGTTCTTCTCTATACATGCCCACCCCTCCTTAATTTATGACACAGCTTCCAAGTACTGCTACATAAGAAGTAGGGTCTTTGAAGCAACAGAAGTTTTCTGTCACCAGATTATCCTGGATTACTGCCCACTCTATGCACAGAATGAAAAAAATTATTACTGATACTTCAGACAATAGTCCAGACCTCCTTCTTGCTACTAAAATGAAAACCCCACCAAGCAAATGGAAATGGACAGCTTAAAGCAGACACTTGGCATAGAATATAGCTCTTCCTGAAGAGTCAGTAAATGAGTGAAATAGGATCTTGTAAATAAAGAGGTAACCTTAATAGTAAATCAATGCTATCATTCCCTACAATGCTATATTACTTATAAATAGACAACCATATAGAGCAGGAATATAGAAAAGAAAAGCTTATGTGTGCATGTATATACACACAGGCAACTAATAGGGCTTGCATTTCTTTACTGGCTCTTTTTTTCATTTGTGTGTTAACTGTTTTATTATGTTCTTTTGTCTTCTTTCTTTCTTCTTCTTCTGTCCCTCCAAATGGTTTCTGCCTGAAGCATTTTTAATCTAGCAAGCAAGAGACACTTTGTCAAGTCAAGACAGCAAGAACAGAGAACAGGTGATAGAAAACAAACACAAGAAAATTAATGTACAGAAATAGTACAGTCTAGAAACAGCACTCTTAAAACTGTTAGCTCTCAGCTTTTCTTTGGGATGATCTTTGCCTATGCTACTGCGTATAACCTTTTCCAACTATACCTACTCTAAAAGTCTTGATCCTAATATGATTCAAGTTAACCAACTACAGATGGCAAATGCTAATCTAGACATTACTCTAATAAGGCGGAAAACACTTTCCTAAAATAATTTTTAATTTTCCTTTAAACTATTTCCCTTACTATATTAGAACAATAATAAATTAGAACAATTAATAAATATATATTATAATGCTAGAACAAAACCTCGTATTTTTTCCTTTGCATAATATAATGGGGGTCCTAGTTCTCCATACTTTTTCCAAGTTCTGTAAAAAATATGGCTTTTTTTTTT